>NC_029788.2:132187155-132214478 GCF_000816755.2 Arachis ipaensis | reverse complement strand
TTTTTCTGTTTTTTCTGTAATCACTTTAGAGAAATGCATGAACCTTGACTATGAACTCCAACCCAACTGTACCCTGGACTTTTCTTCAAGCCATGTTCAATCATATTTGACCTTGTTCTTCCAGCATCAATCCATCTATCATATTGAGCATATATATCAGACAATACCACATAATGAACGGCATTTCTCGGTTCAAGTTTAAGGAGGTGATGGAGGGCAACCTCTCCTAACTTCATATTGGAATGAATTTTGCATGCTCCCAAGAGCGCACCCCATACTTGAGCATCAGGTTCTTCCGGAATCTTATTGATTAAACTCAAAACTTCATCAAATAATCCAGCTCGGCCAAGAAGATCAACCATGCAGGCATAGTGTTCCATATTTGGTTCAAGATGGTGATTTTTACTCATAGACTTGAAAATGTTCCTTCCTTCTTCAATTAAACCAGCATGTCTGCAGGCAGACAATACATTGAGGTAGGAAACAGAATCAACACTGACACCAGCCTCTTGCATAAGTGAAAAAAGAGAGAGGGCACGGTCGCCTTGGCCATGCATTCCATAGCCTGAAAGCATTGCATTCCATGTGACAGTGTCTTTGTTTTCCATCTCATGAAAGAATTTCTCAGAATAACTGAGTTGTCCACATTTAGCATATACATCTATTAGGCTGTTTCCAACAGAGGAACTATGCACAAATCCCATTCGGATTATGCAGGCGTGAAAAGCCATGGCCTCTTTCAATACTGAAAAATATGATACAGATGGAAGTATGGTCACAAATGTCACTAAATTAGGCCTCACATTTTCTAGTCTCATCTGATTGAAAGCGGAAATCGCTTTGTCAGTGCATCTGTTATGCAGGTACCCTGCAATCATAACATTCCAGTATACCTCATCTCTTGCAGGCTTTGTTAAGCAAAACA
The DNA here is from genome assembly GCF_000816755.2 of Arachis ipaensis. Lineage (NCBI taxonomy): Eukaryota > Viridiplantae > Streptophyta > Magnoliopsida > Fabales > Fabaceae > Arachis > Arachis ipaensis. The sequence goes on along the minus strand of NC_029788.2, from coordinate 132,213,553 downwards.
ATTTCTCAGCTGAGAAAAGGCTCCCACATTTGGCATACATGTCTAGTAGAGCAACCTTTACATGAGTGTCAGATCCAAACCCTCCCTTTTCAATAGTCCCATGCAAGCAGATTCCAAGATCAAGGCCATTCAGAAGGGTGCAAGCTAAAACTAAACCAACAATGGTTCCACTATCCGGTTGAGTTCCACTTAATTGTAATCTATGAAACATTTCCAATGCAATATATGGATCACCATATTTGGCAAACCCATTTATCAAGGTATTCCAAGCGACAACATCTTTATAGCGCATTCGGTTGAATAGCTTCAGAGCATATGTAAATAATTCACATCGAGTGTACATTGAGACAAGAGTTGTTATAGTTGAGATATCAGACTCCATATCTGATTTAATAGCATAGCAGTGCATACTCTTACCTAATCTGGCATGTGAGATTTCTGCACATGCCGAAACAAGACTTATCAGAGTTGCTTTATCTGGTTTCAAACCCTCTTGCTGCATCGCTTGCAATATAGACAAAGCTTCCCCAGGATACCCTGCTTGAACAAGAGCTGATATAAAAGCAGACCATGCAACTGAATCTTTTCCTTCAAGACTCAGAAACAATTCTTTAGCTTTCTTCAACTCGCCGCATTTTGTATACATGCTGATAACTGTGGTAGCAACAGCAACATCTGACATTATCCCAAGCCTTAAAGCATAATCATGAACTTCCTTCCCTTTCTCTAAGTCTCTCATCTCAGTAGCTGCCAAAAGGGTATTTAGAACTGATCCCTTATTCATCCTAATATTTTTGTGTTTCATTTGGTCAAGTAATTGAAGAGCCTCAGGGAAACTACCATGAGATACATACCCAGCAATCATTGTTGCCCATGAGACATCATCTTTAGCCTGCATCCGGTCAAATATCCGATAAGCCACATCAACTTCACTGCATTTAGAGTACATATCAATCAATGAATTTGAAACGGCACCATCAATAGATCTCCTAACTACATAACCATGAATAGACCTGCAAGAATCAATATCCTGTAATTTGGAAACAGCTGGGGCCAAGTTCAAGATGCTTACAGAGTCTGGCTCCACACTCTCCATCTGCATGGTCCGGAATATTCCCATTGCTTCAGAAGGAACTGAGCTCTGAGATAACCCTGAAATCATTGCATTCCAGGAAGCAACATCCTTCCTAGACATTCTATCAAATACCTTCCGAGCACTATCGAAGTGTCCCATTTTACAGTACATATCAACAAGACCAGTCCCAATAAATACATCACATTCTAGCTTCGTAGAAGCTATGTATTGGTGAACTGCAACACCCTGATCAAAATCCAAAGCACCAGTACAAGCCTTAAGAACAAAGGTAAATGTATATTTGTCTGGTTCAACCCCTACCCTTAACATTCTATGATACAAGCTTATTGCTTTATGGAACTGATGAATCCTAGAATATGCTCTAATAATGGAGTTCCATAGAAGCAGAGAAGGGTATGTCACAGAATTGAATGTTGATTGTAACAATGTAGATTGGTGAAGGAAAGAATAGGAATTGATGAGTTGGGCAGTTAAGGAATGATGTTTTGTGAGAAGGCCCGAGACAAGCAAATGAGCATGGATTTGGAGTAGAGGATTCAGGTATTTGCAAGAACGAATAAGGTGAAGGTAGTATTGTGGAATGTTCACTATTGGTGAATGATGAAGAACAAGGTGCTTGAGAAATTGCAATGGCAATGGCATCATTACAGTTATGCCTTTGGTTGTGAAGTGGGTAGCGAGAAATTTGGCCGGTTTCTTCAATGGTTCGCTTCTTTGCCTCACTTCTTTTCTCCTTCTCAATCTTTGTCTGTGTCAGTTCTTTATGTCCATGGTTCTGTTTAGAAACATATTTAACCAAGTCAACCTCTGTTTGCTTCATAAACTTGCCAAGAGGAAATGCTACTTTCATTGAGTTAACATACTTTGATGTCAAGATACATATACTATGCATTCATTCTGTGCTAGGGGTAAGGAGCTGGTGTTGACAATTTATTGGGAACTGACATCATGAGCTTCATTAAGTGAAAATATTACTTTGGTTATTGACAATTTATTGGCAGCTCTTGCAGACATTTTCATGTTTGAAATAAGACTGAATAGCAATTTTAGCCTTTTGATTGGTTGAGAAAATGAAAAATCTACCTCTAAGATCATACAACATTAGGTGCTGTCACATTAGACTTATTGAAACCCTCCAAAATTTTGAAATCTCAAATATAAAATCTAGTAATTGAAAATGATGATAGCATGGAATTCTTTTCTTCTTAGTCTTCTCCTTATAATAGGAGAAATCTAATAATTATGGACCATTCCATGAAACACAACTCCAGAAGGAGCAGCTTGGTTGCAATGTTTCTACAATGAAGCAGTGAAGGAATAGAACAAGCATGCCATTTTTGTTGTTGTGGTAGGTGCACAGGCTGCAGTAACCAATCATTGTAGAGGTACAATATTTGGTGGTGGACATGAGATATGTGCTGCCGCCAATATTCAACCAGTTTTTTGAGGCTACTTGGTAAGCAGTTTTTTTCTTCTTCTACTGCTTTTGCTTATAGGCTTTTGGTGGAATTTGAAAATTGACAGAGAAAAAAAAAAGGATTTTTACTTTTCAAAGCATAGTTATGCTGTCATTTGTTTTTGGAAGTTGATTTAAGCTTAGATGAATGGATTATTGGGTTTGTCATTGAAAATCAAGAACCGTAAGCTGTCAAAAAAAGGTAGAAAGAAGCCATGATACTTTCTGAAAAGCATGTAAAGAAAATTAGGAATCAGAAAAAAAAAATGTATGCTGACTGAATTCCATGCTAAAAAGAAGCTTGTGCAATAGGAAAAATATGATTTGAGGGGTAATTTTGTTCTCCATTATTTATTAAAATCTCCCTTGGTCATAGTACGTTAAAAGTATTTAGTGTTATAATTATTGGCTTTATTTTTTGAATTTTGAGGTTAATTTTTTTGGATATAGAAAAAATTTTGGTGTAAAACTCATTTATTGAAAAATATTGTATATTTTAACCCAACATTTTGAAAAACACTATAAAATCAAATATATATTTGAGTGATACACCAAAATTTTACCAATATCATTTTTTATATTATTTATAGAATGAAGTTACTATTCTTTTGGGTGAAGTCATGGGAACATGAACTAGAAATTTTTGGCTATAGACATCAAATAGAAGAGGGAGCAAAGGAAAGAGAGGAAGAACTTAGAAAATTTGAGAAATGTACAAAGAACTGGTATTCATATTATTCAATATCTGCTGATAGGTTGGAGACACATTCTTAAGCTCATGTTGATGTGCAACCATCATTTCAGATGTCATTTGTGTTTGCAACTCTCTACCTTAATCTGGATGATTATATATTTAAAGGGATTTATGTTGATTTGATTATAAGAAAATTCAATGATTATACTTTCAAACCAGCGATGTTAAGTTAAGCTCCAATGATTGTACTTTATACTAGTTCCTCGCTGGAATAAATGATGGACAAGTCCAGCATATGACAAATAGTTGTATGAAAAATAAAAGCAAAAAAAAAGTTGGATTATTACTAAGATTATCCTTGTATTACTTGGATAACAGAACACACTGCAGAAACCAACCCAGTGACAACGCTGACTACTACCTCAAAACTGTGTTTCTTCAAGCTTTTTCTTCCACTTTCACTACCACGAGCATCAAGATCTTCAATCATCTTCAAAATAATTGGACCAAACACGCTCAAAAGACCTTCCTCTTCCTTCTTAAACTCATCCACCGTTGCAAAATCACTCTCATCAATCCATTTCAATGTATAATCAATAGCTTTGTTAATCTTTTTCTTGTCTTGTGCAGATAGCTCTGAAGCAACGGGTTCATCTTCTATCAAATTCCTCATATTGTAAGCAAGATTCTCCAAAGCATTCCTTGCTTCAATCTTCTGCCTGTGCTCTTCATCTTCAGCCTTGTACTTCTCAGCATCTTTCACCATCCTCTCAACTTCTTCTCTCGATAATCTTCCTTTGTTGCTCACTACAGACACCTTCTTCATCACCCCCGTTGCTCTTTCCTCCGCCGATACATGTAAGATACTGTTAGAATCTATTTCAAAGCACACATTAATCATCGGCACGCCGCGAGGTGCCGGAGGAATTTCCAGATCGAAACTTCCGAGCAAGTTGTTGTTGCTTGCAATTTTCCTCTCGCCCTCGTAGATATGAATCTGGACTATTTCTTGGTTGTGGAATTGTGTTGTAAACAGATCTTGCTTCTTTGTAGGAATCATCGTGTTCCTTGGAATTATAACTTTCATTAAACCTCCTTGCTCTTTCAAGCCCAGGGACAGAGGAGTAACTTCCCAGAGCTTCAGATCTTGAATCTTTTCATTTTTGTCACCACTCAGTTTTGAAGCATGGATTGCAGCACCATATGCAACCGCCTCGTCCGCATTGATGCACTTCTTGCAAAGATCCTTCCCGTCGAAGAAGTCCTTCAACCGCTGCTCCAATTTCGGAATCCTAGTCGATCCACCTACCAGCACAACCTCATCAACGCTGCTTTTCGCCATGTCACTATCCTCGAAACACTTATGCACAAGCTCCATGCACCTCTCAAAGAGATTCTTGTTGATTTCCTCGAACTTAGCGCGAGTGATTGATGTGTAGAAATCGATTCCCTGATGAAGAGATTCCAGCTCAATGGAGGCTTGAGTTGTTGAAGAGAGAATCCTCTTTGCTCTCTCGCTAGCAACCTTCAACCTGCATATGGCTCTTTTGTTTCCTCTAAGGTCAATCCTGTTCTTTCTCTGAAACTCACTCGCAAAGAATTCAACCATTGCTGCATCAAAATCCTGTCCACCGAGATGCGTATCTCCGCCATGGATCTTGACGGTTATGTTTCCACTGTTGTCAATTGTGAGAAGAGTAAGATCCAAAGTACCACCGCCAAAATCAAAGACGAAGACAGTTCTGATTCCATGAAAATGATCTTTAGTGTCGAGGCCGTAAGCAATTGCTGCGGCACTTGGCTCGTTGAGTATGCTCATTACGTTCAGGCCGGCGATACGGCCGGCATCTTTGGTGGCTTGCCGCTGAGAGTCGTTGAAATAAGCAGGCACTGTAATAACTGCATTCGTTACTTGTGTTCCAAGAAATTTCTCTGCGATTTCGCGCATCTTTGCTAAGATCATTGATGAGATTTCCTCAGCAGCGAAAGACTTTATCTCACCTTTGTGCTCAACAACAATCTTTGGAACGTCATCAACATTAGTGACTTGAAATGGCCAGAGTTTCATGTCATTCTGGACATGAGGATCACTGAACTTTCTACCAATTAACCTCTTTGAGTCTGTAAGATAAAAATGAAAACAAAAATATATATAATTTATCATACTACATATATACTAAAAATCAACAACAAAAAATTAACCATTCATGAATATCATGTCTTCTTGCCTCCTGGAAACTTGCTATTGGTTGGATCTGCTTTGTGACTTTTTAAAACAAAAAATAAGTAGGTAGGTTGGGATAGTTACCAAAGACAGTGTTGGTAGGATTGGCAGCAACTTGATTCTTAGCAGCATCTCCAATCATTCTTTGAGTATCAGTGAATGCAACACAAGAAGGTGTTATTCTGTTCCCTTGGTCGTTGGTTATGATCTCAACTCCATCATTGCGCCACACTGCAACACACGAGTACGTTGTTCCCAGGTCTATTCCTATGGCTACTGATGATGATTTTCCTTCTCCCATTCTCTCTTCTTTCAGTGAAATATGACTTGAATCGGAATTAGCCAAGTTATAAGCTAAGATAAGATAGATGCTTATGTATGTATATATAAAAAAGACAACTACTCATGAAGATGTTAAAAACATCTTTTTATGATGATCCTTGTTTAAAAAGTGTAATTTATTTGTCTAGCAACACTTTGAATAAATGTAACACTTTTACTTCAAATAAAAATCAAGTCCTACAATCTATCATCCAATGGTCAAAATGAAATATCTTCACATGATGACAATCATAAAATTTTCATTAGAGTAGCCACCTATAAAAAATATAGAAGACTTTATAGGTTGACTTTCCAAAAAAAAAAGACTAGCCTTAAAGAAATAAATATTTAGGTGTTTGGAATGATATACTTATATGAAAAAAATATTACACTCAGACCACTTGGACTAATTGCAATAAAAAGAAATGAGATTCTCAAAAATGAAATTTAAAGCTTATTTTATTTAAGAGGAATGCTAGGGGCCAGTAATTTTGGTGTTTTGTAACCATCAATTAGTCATCAATAGTGTTTTTAATGGTGTGAGATTACATCTAATGGTGGGAGATCACTCAGTTTTGTTTTGATGGTTAAATGCTGGCCAAAAAACACAAAAATTGCTGGCCCTTAGACTTTTCCTTTATTTAATATGTAGTTTAAGAGGTTAATTTCCAATATAGTCATTTGGAGAGAAATTGTATTATTTATCATTCAGAATTAGAAAAAATTACTAATGTTTCTTACACTAATTTTTCGCACACCCAAAATAATAATAATAATAAAATGTTGACAATTCAACACAGTCAGTTGCGGCTGCAAAGGAGGAAGGACAAGGAATTTTTGGAGCGTACTGTTTTTTTTTTCCACAAAATAAGAGGTAGGTAGGGTTCATAAAGATGATGTGCATGCTTCATTGCAATTTCCATAATTGCATTCTCTCTCTTTCCCACTTGCTTCTCTTACAACGACTTATAATAAGGTTTGTTAGGATATGTAATAAATAATAATACATTTAATACTCAATTTAATCGCTGTAATAATCATACAGCTAATTTTTTTAAAAATTTAAATGAATCATTTTGATCTCAAACTCAAATGTATATATTCCTTCATTTAATAAGTTTTTGAAAGAGAAGAAAAAGACTTTTAAGACACTTTCAATTTTGGCTGCTGCTGCTAGCTATAGGACGAGGATGGAAGATAGAGTATGTGTGTGGAGTTCATTATTGTTTTCTCTACTATTATTGAGTTTACCAAGATTATTGTTTGCATGTGACCTTAATAAAAGATTTGAACCCCTATATATTGGCATATTAATATTCGCCATCAAAGTTAACTATTGCCAGTGTACTATGTTCGTTGTAATTAAAATATTACTAATAATAATTAAGAACAAAATAGTGCATATATAGAAAAGTACGACTAGCTGGTTAATATATATCAATTATATTAAGTGTATATACATAATATTTTTAAATATATATGGGAGAAAATCTTTTTAAGACAGGAGGAATCTATTGGTTCATGCATGTGCATATTCATCATGTGCAACTTGACGTAGCTCTGTATGACTAAAAATAATACTATAGCTATTAGTTATTACTAGTTAGGAACTGTTACCTAGGTAACTTAAGATAGGTGAGTTGGGTTTGAAGGATTGGCCAAACGTTAAAGGAAGGTGGGCTCCGACTTATCTACGTTCGAGTTGCGTATTGTGGAGAATGGGGGATGGTACCTGCAAAAACACTTTGATGCCTAAGTTAGCAAAGGATTTAGCAGGCTTAGAGAGTATTGGAACTTGGAGATACTTGAAGGATGTTAGTGTATCTATAGTGGTGATCCAATAATTACCGTTATAGTAGTTCCACTTTTGAAGATGGATACCTGTCATTTTATCTTAGGGTTGTTGAGATATGGCTTCTGGAGAGGGGTTGAGAGATTTTAGAGGCAGTTACCTATTTGAATAGGTATTGCTAGCCAGCCTATCTTGAACCCAACTTCTTTGGAGAAAGGTTTATGTCGACCCCGACCTCTTTAGACGAGGTCGAATGGATGAAAAAAGGTCAATCTTAGATTGGACCTTTTTGGTTTATTTGGATTTTGACTATAGTATTGGTTCAGAGTATGAACAAGAACCAATTGGTATATTCAATTATTCATGTTGGTGGGGTTTGAAAATTGATAAAGAACAAAAATTATATTTTTACTTTTCAAAGTATAGTTTTGGTGTCATTCGTTTTTGGAAGTTGATTTAAGCTTAGATTAATGGATTCCTGGGTTTATCAATTGAAAATCAAGAACTTAAGCTGTCAAAAAAAGGTGGAAAGAAGTTGTGATACTTTCTGAAAAGCATGTAAAGAAAATTAGGAATCAGAAAAAAAAAAATGTATACTGACTCAATTTCATTCTAAAAAGAAGCTTGTGCAATAGAAAATGATATTTGAGGGGTAATTTTGTTCTCCATTATTTTGAATTCAATGGATTTTCAAATTTGCTAAATTGAGCTACTCTCTATTAACAACTTTTTCCCCCTTGAAATGATTAGTCATCTGCCAATTTTGATGGAAGAAATGGAGTAACTGAAAACTTAGCTTTGAGGAAGAAAGAATGAGATTTTTAACTTTCATTTTGTTAGCATATTGTAACTTGTTGAGATTTATAATATATTCCTCTACAACTATATAGAAAGAAAAAAATCAGCATGAGTTTTAATGTTGCTTCTGATGAGGAAAACATATCATTAAATGGAATAGGTGCTGCTGATTGTGTTTTTATTTTATGGTTTATGACTTATGTTTTGTCATATTACGTTAAGAGTATTTATGTTTTAATCGTTGGCTTTGTTCTTTGAACTTTGATCCCTTTTTCAAATTATTTATAGAATGAAGTTACTACTCCTTGCGTGAAGTCATGGGAACATGTACTAGAAATTTTTGCTATGGACATCAAATAGAAGAGGGAGCAAAGGAAAGAGAGGAAGAACTTAGAAAAATTGAGAAATGTACAAAGAACTGGTATTCATATTATTCATCTGCTGATAGGTTGGAGACACATTCTTAAGCTCATGTTGATGTGCAACCATCATTTCAGATGTCATTTGTGTTTGCAACTCTCTACCTAAATCTGAGTGGTTATATATTTAAAGGGATTTATGTTGATTTGATTATAAGAAAATTCAATGATTATACTTTCAAACCAGCTGTGTTAAGTTAAACTTCAATGATTGTACTTTATACTAGTTCCTCGCTGGAATAAATGATGAACAAGTGTTGGGGCCACCGTGGGGAGCTCTCGACAACCGGGGAGAATTCGGGGAGGAATCAAGCGAGAGAACATAAGATGAGAAGACACCACATCCAACTCAAAACCTTAAGGCGTCAAGTTAATGGGTCTCTCATCTTATAAACTCCTCACTCTTCCATGCTTTCTTTGATGTGGGACTAACTTCAACACTCCTCACACTTGCAACACTAACAACAAGTCCAGCTTATGACAAATAGTTGTATGAAAAATAAAAGCATAAAATATTGAAGTTACAAGTATCATTCTATGTAAATCATAAAATAAAAATTTGAGTCCATGGTAAATACTTGTAGCAGCAAGAAAATAGATCTTTATTCCTCGAATTACTAAATTACTAAATTACATAATTCTAAATAAAATAAGATAATTTTAAATTATTTTTTCATCGGTCCTAAAATTTTAGGATAAACCGATTTACATATTCTGTATTACTTGGATAACAGAACACACAGAAGAAATCAACCCATTGACAAAGCTGGCTCCTACCTTAAATCTGTCTTTCTTCAAGGTTTTTCTTTCACTTTCATTACCACGAGCATCAAGATCTTGAACGATCTTCGAAATAGTTGTATAAAAGACAGTTAGATCTTTCTCTACCTTGACAAGCTCATCCACCGTTATAAAATCAGTCTCATCAACCAATTTCAGTGCATAATCAACAGCTTTGTTGATCCTTTCCTTGTCTTCTGCAGATAGCTCTGAAGCAACGGGTTCTTCTTCAATCACATTCCTCATATTGTAAGCAAGATCCTCCAACTTATTCTTTCCTGAAACCATCTGCCTGTATTCTTCATCTTCAGCTTTGTACTTCTCAGCATCTTTCACCATCCTCTCAACTTCTTCCCTCGACAATCTTCCTTTGTTGCTCACTACGGTGACCTTCTTCGTCCACCCCATTGCTATTTCCTCCGCCGATACATGTAGGATACCGTTGGAATCTACTTCAAAGCACACATTAATGTTCGACGCGCCGCGAGGTGCCGGAGGAACTTCCAGATCGAAACTTCCCAGCAAGTTGTTGTTGCTTGCAATTTTCCTCTCGCCCTCGTAGATATGAAACGTGACTATTGTTTGGTTGTCGACGGTTGTTGTAAACCAATCTTGCTTCTTTGTAGGAATCACGGTGTTCCTTGGAATTATAACGTTCATTATTGAACCTCTGACTTCCACGCCAAGGGACAGAGGAGTAACTTCCCAGAGCTTCAGATCTTGAATCTTTTCATTTTTGTCACCGCTCAATTTTGAAGCATGGATTGCAGCGCCATATGCAACAGCCTCATCCGCATTGATGCACTTCTTGCAAAGATCCTTCCCGTCGAAGAAGTCCTTCAACCGCTGCTCCAGTTTCGGAATCCTAGTCGATCCACCTACCAGCACAACCTCATCAACGCTCTGCTTCGCCGTGTTACTATCCGCGAAACACTGATTCACAAGCTCCATGCATCTCTCAAACAGATTCTTGTTGATTTCCTCAAACTTAGCGCGAGTGATTGAGGTATAGAAATCGATTCCCTGATGAAGAGATTCCAGCTCAATGGAAGCTTGAGTTGTTGAAGAGAGAATCCTCTTCGCTCTCTCGCAAGCAACCTTCAACCTGCATATGGCTCTTTTGTTTCCTCTAAGATCGAGCCTTTTCTTTCTCTGAAACTCACTCGCAACGAATTCAACCATTGCGGCATCAAAATCCTGTCCACCGAGATGCGTGTCTCCGCCATGGATCTTGACGGTTATATTTCCTTTGTTGTCAATTGTGAGAAGAGTAAGATCCAACGTACCACCGCCAAAATCAAAGACGAAGACAGTTCTGATACCATGAAAATTATTAGAATAATCTCTAGTGTCGAGGCCGTAAGCAATGGCTGCGGCACTTGGCTCGTTGAGTATGCTCAGTACATTAAGGCCGGCGATCTGGCCGGCATCTTTGGTAGCTTGGCGCTGAGAGTCATTGAAATAAGCCGGAACTGTAATAACCGCATTCGTTACTTGTGTTCCAAGAAATTGCTCTGCGATTTCGCGCATCTTTGCTAAGATCATTGATGAGATTTCCTCAGCAGTCAAAGATTTTTTCTCAGATTTGTGCTCAACTATAATCATTGGAATTTCATCAACATTGGTAACTTGAAATGGCCACAGTTTCATATCATTCTGGACATGGGGTTCACTAAACTTCCTACCAATTAACCTTTTTGAGTCTGTAAGAAAAAAATGAGAACAAAATTAAAACAAGCTCAAAACGTTGAATACAAAACTTATACTCAATTAAATCCAACCATGTTTGTGTACACTAATAATATTTAATGCAGGCAAATAGGATTTTTATTAGAAAATGAAGAGAGTAAAACTCATTGAAATGATACGAAAAAATAAACGCTAATAATAATAATAATAATTATAACACGTTTTCTATGCCTCAACGACCAAGAAGTAAATCCTGATAGCCTTAACATCTCTCTAATAACAAATTGGTAAGCTGCATGCTTAGCTTAATTAGCATGAAAATACTAACAAATTATGTCAATGAAGATCACACTTAATATTTTGACATGGAGGAAAAGATGACGAACGACATACATAAGTAAAAGTTAGAGTAAATATATTTTTTGTGTTCAGCATTTGTGATTTATAAAAAAAAAATTATTAAAATAGTATTTGAAAGTTTACGTCGTTAACAAAAATAATTTTAAAATAAATTAACAACAAATAAATTTTCGAAAGATTTAAAAATGTGATAACAAGAACTAGATATTAAATATATATTCTAAAAAATGACTTTAGAAATCATAGTTTGATGCAATTTTTTTGCGAGTATCATTAGAAAAATAAAATATTTTCATTCTCAAAATTTTATAATTTTATGTCAAGTAAAATTTTTTATTTTTTAATTGTGGATTACTGATTTTTTTTCAAAAATAAAAAAAATATAGAGATCAAATTTTGTTTTAAAATTTTTTGTGTACCTTTTAAATATTTATTTAAATATTGGCAGAAAAATTCAGATTAAATAGATAATATGTTTGAATAAGTAGGTAGGTTGAGAAATATAGTTACCAAAGACAGTGTTGGTAGGGTTGGCAGCAATTTGATTCTTAGCAGCATCTCCAATCATTCTTTGAGTATCATTGAATGCAACACAAGAAGGTGTTATTCTGTTCCCTTGGTCGTTGGTTATGATCTCCACTCCATCATGGCGCCACACTGCAACACAGGAATACGTTGTTCCCAGGTCTATTCCTATGGCTATTGATGATGCAATTTTTTCTCCCATTCTCTCTTCTTTCGGTGAAATATGAATTGAATCAGAATTAGCCAAGTTACAAGATAAGATAGATGCTTATGTATGTTTATATAGAAAATGCAGAAGACTTTGTAGGTTGACTTCCAAAAAAAAAAAAAAAGAAAGACTACCCTTAAAGAAATAAATATTTAGGTGTTTGGAATAATATACTTATATGAAAAAAATATTACACTTAGACCACTTGGACCAATTCCAATAAAAAATTAAATGAAATTCTCAAAAATGAAATTTAAAGCTTATTTTATTTAACATGTAGTTTAAGAGATTAATTTCCAATATATTCATTTGGAGAGAAATTTGATTATTTATCATTCAAAGTTAGAAAAAATTACTGATGTTTCTTACACTAATTTTTCACACACCCAAAATAATAATAATAATAATAACATAGTCAGTTGCAAAGGGGGAAGGACAAGGAATGTTTGGAGCGTAGTGTTGTTGTTTTTTTTTTTTTCCCACAAAATAAGAATAAGAGGTACGTAGGGTTATAGATGCATGTACCTGCAGCATGCTTCATTGCAATTTCCATATTGCTTTCTCTCTCGTTCCCACTTGCTTAGTTGCTTCTCTTACAACGACTTATAATAAGGTTTGTTAGGACTTAGGACTTGGGATATGTAATAAATAATCATAATACATTTAACACTCAATAAATAATAGAATAATGTTATGGATCTAAATTTTTTATTAATTAAATTAGTCTAATATAATAAAAATTAATTATAATTAATATTATTTTAAGGTTAATTTTTTTATATGAAAAAATATTAGTATTTTTGTTGAAAATAAAATTATTTAGTGTAATTACAGGTGAGTAAATTTTGCAGTAGAGAGTCAACGCACAGAGTAAATATTGGACACATGTTAACATTTTGGTCAACACACAATACTGTAATACACTAATTCAAATATTAATATTCGTCACATATACACTAAAAACTAGGAATTAAATTAGTTATTTGTATAAAATAAAATTAAAATATAAAATATATATTTAAAAATAAATTAAACACTACATGTATTAATATATAAATACATAATAACATCCTACCATAGTTAAAAATTTATACATTGTTCATACCCTGACCCAATAGTAAAGGCCCAGGTCCAAACAAAAGGCCTAATCCCAAGGATTGAGCCTCACCCAGTACCAACCTTCGTCTTATAAGGTCGGTACGCACCACGACTTGCTCTAAAGAAGTCGGGTACGAGGGCTAGCTGGCAGATAAACGCTCGTTCAAATAAGTAACTGCCCCAATAATCTCTCTAACCACTTCCAAGAGCCATATCTTAACCTCCCTAAGATAAAGGGACGGTTAACACCCTAAAAAGGTGGCACTACTCCAACGGTGGTTATTGGTTCACCACTATAAATACACTGACACCCCTCAGGTATCTCTAGGTTCCAATACATTCTAAACCTGCTTAATCCTTTGCTGACTTAGGCATCGGAGTGTCTTTGCAGGTACCACCCCTTATTCTTTCACGAGCACAAGTCGGACGGAGGCCCCCGAGTTGCAGACCCACTTGAAAGCCTCCTCCTTCATAAGTTTGGGCCAACCAACACCATCTAACACATCAATCTCCGGTTACCCATCGTAACATTGGCGCCATTGCCGGGGACCCAAGAGATCAACCAGTGATGGAGGACAGATCCCCCGAAAAGGGTCATGTGGAGTCAGATTCTAAACAAGAGAATCTGGACACAGGTAATAACGATGCAGACTTGACCCTCCACCAGGGAACCAATGATCAACACAGGGAAGGTACCTCCGGAGTAAAAAATCCGAAGGTGAACTCTTCAGAAGGGCGCGAATCAGAGAAAGAGGGACCGTCCCATGCAACTGAACTCATGGGATTAGTCCACAGTCGCCTGGAACAGTTAGAACAAGAACGGGAGCGATAAAGGGAGACTGAAAAGAACCTAAGAGAGGAGATGGAACGACGAAAAGAGTTAGAAAGAAAACTCTTGAAGTTAGAATCCTCCCTCAAAGGTCGCAACTCCCATGACGAGCAAGAAGAACCACCCCTAGGAAGGGAGGATCCTTTCAGCGAGGACATAATGAGGGCAAAAGTTCCGAGGAACTTCAAAAGCCCCGATATGGACCTCTATGACGGAACCACGGATCCGAAGCATCATTTAAGCAATTTCAAAAGTCGAATGTACCTAGCTGATGCATCCGACGCTACGCGATGCAAAGCTTTCCCGATCACTCTATCGAAAGCGGCGATGAAGTGGTTCGACAGCCTCCCCCCGAGGTCGGTCACCAGTTTCGAAGACCTCTCAAGGAAGTTTTTGATGAGGTTCTCTATCCAGAAAGACAAAGTAAAACATGCACCGAGCCTCCTGGGAATAAAACAGGAGGTCGGAGAATCCTTACGAGCCTATATGGAAAGATTCAACAAAGCATGTTTAGAGATTCAAGACCTGCCCACAGAGGCAGTCATAATGGGGTTAGTCAATGGACTTAGAGAAGGTCCCTTCTCACAATCCATATCTAAAAGACACCCCGTCTCTCTAAGTGATGTACAGGAAAGAGCTGAAAAGTACATCAATATGGAGGAAAATGCTAAGCTGAGAGACCTGAGTTGGCGACCCGGGCACCCTCCCTCAACAAAAGAGAGGGAGAGGAAAACCAAGAAAAAGGAAGAACTCGGTCTCGAGAGGCCAAGAAAATACCACTCTTATACTCCTCTAAAAGTTTCTATAGTGGATGTATACAGAGAGATTTGTAATACTGAAAGGCTGCCGCCCCCTAGACCCATTAAAAATAAAAAAGGGGGGAGCCGTAGCGACTACTGTGAGTACCATAAAATATATGGTCACTCCACAAATGACTGCTATGACCTTAAAAATGTGATAGAAAAGCTGGCTAGAGAAGGTCGGCTTGACAGGTATCTCATAGAAAGGTCGGACAATCATGGAAAGAGAAAGCGAGATGATATGGATAGAAGAGACCCACCACCGCAGACTCCGGAGAGACATATCCATATGATCTCAGGGGGGTTCGTGGGAGGGGGACTCACCAAATCCTCTCGCAAAAGACATCTCAAAAGAGTCTACCAGGTCGGAGAGGAGTCATCCGACCTCCCTACCATTTCATTCACAAAAGAAGATGGGCAAGGAATAATCCCTGGACATGATGATCCAGTAGTAATAACTATGATCCTGGCAAATGCCCATCTCCACAGAACCCTAGTAGACCAAGGAAGCTCAGCGGACATCCTTTTTAAGCCCGCTTTTGACAAACTAGGGTTGGATGAGAAAGAATTAAGAGCCTACCCCGACACCTTATACGGATTAGGGGACACGCCAATAAAACTACTGGGATTTTTACCCCTCCACACCACTTTTGGAAAGGGGAAAAAATCAAAGACTCTGAGTATAGACTTCATAGTCATCGATGTGGGGTCAGCATATAACGCTTTAATCGGCAGAGCTACTCTTAATCGACTCGGAGCAGTGGTATCCACACCCCACCTTTGCATGAAATTTCCGACTTCAGCGGGGATAGCAACAATAAGGGGAGATCAAAAGTTGGAAAGGAAATGCTACAATGAAAGCCTAAATCTGAGAGGAAAGGGCAGAGAAGTTCACACAATAGAGCTCGGTGGTGCAAGAGCCAGAGAAGAGCTGCGACCACAACCGGGAGGAAAAACCGAGGAGATACAGGTCGGCAAAGAGGAAGGAAAAATACTCATATAGGAGCCAACCTAGGGGAAACCCTAAAACAAGGGTTAACTAAGCTCCTAAGAGATAACTCCGATCTCTTCGCCTGGAAGGCCTCCGACATGCCTGGGATAGACCCCGAGCTCATGTCCCACAAACTCTCGGTTTATCCGGGATCCCGACCTATACAACAAAGAAGACGCAAGCTCGGCCCAGAACGAGCCCTAATAGTAGAAGAGCAAGTACAGGCGCTCCTGGAAGCTGGCTTCATCAGAGAAGTCAAGTACCCAACATGGCTAGCCAATGTAGTGCTAGTCAAAAAACAAAATGGCAAATGGAGAATGTGTGTCGACTATACCGACTTGAATAAGGCATGTCCCAAGGACCCTTATCCACTGCCAAGTATTGATACCCTAGTGGACTCCAGCTCGGGGTATCAATACTTATCATTCATGGACGCCTACTCGGGATATAATCAAATCCCAATGTATGAGCCAGACCAGGAGAAGACATCATTCATCACACCCAGAGCTAATTTCTGCTACGTGGTCATGCCATTTGGATTGAAAAATGCAGGGGCCACATATCAAAGGTTGATGAATAAGGTGTTCGCCTCTCACCTTGGGAGCCTAATGGAAGTATACGTCGACGACATGTTGGTAAAGACCAAGAAGGAAGTCGACCTCTTGTCAGACCTTTCACAAGTCTTTGACACCATAAGGATGCACGGGATGAGACTAAATCCCGCAAAGTGCGCCTTCGTAGTGGAAGCAGGGAAATTTCTAGGGTTTATGCTAACACAAAGAGGGATCGAAGCCAATCCCAATAAGTGTAGAGCTATCCTGGAAATGAAAAGCCCGACTTGTTTGAGAGAGGTCCAGCAGCTGAATGGCCGACTTGCAGCCCTCTCCAGATTTTTGGCAGGATCAGCACTAAAATCCCTTCCACTGTTCTCCTTATTGAGAAAGGGACGTCAGTTTGAATGGACCCCTGAATGCGAGGAGGCGTTCCAGGAATTCAAAAAATTCTTAAGCCAACCTCCTATTCTGACCCGACCCGTAGCCGGAAAAGACCTCGTCCTATACTTATCTGTAGCAAACAAGGCTGTCTCATCAGCCCTGATAAGAGAAGACGAGGTCGGACAACATCCAGTATATTTCATCAGTAAAGTTCTACAAGGCCCTGAGCTAAGGTACCACAAACTAGAGAAGTTTGCCTACTCCTTAGTAGTAGCCTCACGAAGGCTACGGCCTTACTTTCAAGCTCACACAATAAGAGTCCGTACGAACCAACCCATGAAGCAAATCCTCCAAAAGACGGATGTTGCAGGGAGAATGGTTCAATGGGCAATAGAGCTCTCCGAGTTCAACTTAAGATATGAAACTCGGACGGCGATTAAAGCCCAATGCCTCGCCGACTTCGTTGCAGAATACGCAGGGGATCAGGAGAAAAAACCAACTACATGGAAACTCTATGTAGATGGATCCTCCAACAAAACAGGAAGCGGTGTAGGCATAATATTGGTAGATGAAAGAGGAACCCAGATAGAGGTTTCCCTAAAATTTGAATTCCCAGCTTTAAATAATCAGGCAGAGTATGAAGCCTTGATTACTGGATTGAAGCTGGCAGAAGAAGTCGGTGCCACAAAGGTGATGATATACAGCGAATCACAAGTGGTGACCTCTCAGATAAGCGGAGAGTATCAGGCAAAGGACCCAAATATGAAGAGGTACTTGGAGAAAACTCTGGAGCACCTTGGGCGCTTTGCAGAAATCGAGATTAAACACATAACTCGGGATCTAAACAGCAGAGCGGACGCCCTATCCAAGCTAGCAAGTACCAAGCCAGGAGGAAACAACAGAAGCCTGATCCAAGAAACCCTCCAGGAACCCTCAGTGGTAAAAATAGAAGACAAACAAGAAGTCCTTGAGGTAGTCGGTTTAAACCTCGGATGGATGAACCCCTTGGTCGAATACATGAAATTTGACATCCTTCCAAAAGAGGAAAAAGAGGCCAGGAAAATCCGGAGGGAAGCACAACATTACACTTTGGTGAGAAATATTCTCTACAGAAGGGGGATATCAACACCATTGTTAAAGTGCGTACCGACCTCAAGAACCACCGAGGTGTTAGAGGAAATCCACAGTGGAATCTGCGGAAATCATCTCGGAGCAAGGTCACTAGTCAGGAAAGTAATCCGAGCTGGATTCTACTGGCCGACCTTGCAGAAAGATGCCACAGAATTTGTGAAAAAGTGCCAACCATGTCAGATGCATGCAAATTTCCACGTGGCTCCCCCAGAGGAGCTCATCAGTATCACTTCTCCATGGCCCTTTGCAAAATGGGGAATGGATTTGTTAGGTCCTTTTCCCCAAGCGCCAGGACAAGTCAAATACCTAATCGTGGGAATAGATTACTTCACAAAGTGGATAGAAGCAGAACCATTGGCCACCATCACTGCTCAAAGAAGTCGGAGGTTCCTCTACAAAAATATCATCACAAGATATGGGATACCTTATTCCATTACTACAGACAATGGAACCCAATTCACCGATTCTACCTTCAGAAGTCTAGTAGCCAGTATGAAAATAAAACACCAGTTCACCTCGGTGGAGCACCCGCAAGCTAATGGGCAAGCCGAGGCAGCCAACAAAGTCATACTGGCAGGGCTAAAGAAAAGATTACAAGAGGCAAAAGGAGTCTGGGCTGAAGAGCTCCCACAAGTGCTATGGGCTTACAGGACAACGCCCCAATCCGCCACTGGAGAAACGCCCTTCCGACTAGTCTATGGCGTAGAAGCAATGATACCAATAGAAATCAACGAACAAAGCCCAAGGGTAATTCTCCACGACGAGATCGGGAACATACAGGGGCACAAAGAAGAGCTCGACCTACTTCCCGAAGTACGAGAACAAGCCCAGATAAGAGAAGCAGCGTTGAAACAAAGGATGACTACAAGGTACAACAAAAAAGTCATTCGAAGAACATTTGCCCCGAATGACTTGGTCTTGACCAGAAACGACATTGGAGTCAACAAGTCAGGGGAAGAAAAACTCGCTGCTAATTGAAGGGACCATACAAAGTCAATGAGGTCTTAGGAAAAGGTTATTATAAAGTGACCGACATGAACGGCACCGAATTACCGAGGTCGTGGCATGCTTGTAATATGAAAAGGTACTACAGTTAAAAGCGAACTCTACTCCCTGATGTACTCTTTTCCCAACTTCATGATTTTTTCCCAAAATCAAAGGGTTTTTTCTGGAGAAGGGTTTTTAACGAGGCATCATAGTAGAGGCTAAGGGAAAATAGGCTATTAAAAACCCTTAGTAGCAAGAAGGTACCACCCCAATAAATAAAGATCTTTTTTCATTTTACAAATATCTCTTATAAATTCCTTCTTGTTTTCTCTTTCTTTCTACGAAACGCGCCGACTTAAGCTCGACAAAACGTGAAAATCCCATGAACCGACCTAGATGGTCGTCAGGATAAAACGACAAAGTACAAGTCGGTGTAAAGAGGTTATATAAGTTGATCGTAAGAAACTCGGAAACAATCCGACTCATAAGTCGAAATGAAAACCCGAGTAGAGAAGCTCGGAAACACTTCGACCCGTAAATCGGAATGAAGAACCGAGTAGAAGAAAAACGCATCGCAAAAATAACCTAAGTCATAAGAACTCAATAAAACAAAGTTGAGTATAAGGAATAACAAAAAAGAGATCGAAAAAACCCAGAAAAAAGCTTAAAGGCTGTCCTAAAGTCCTTAAAACAAAAAGGCTCAAAAAACAGACAAGCCAAAGGAAAGGTTTTCAGAAAAAGATCAAGGGGACTTCGAAAAATCAAAATCAGAAAAGCATGCACGCATAAGGTAACTTAAACCCTTATCCAAAAAAGGGTATTTATTTTGTTAAACCCTTATTAAAAAAGGGTATTTTTAAATGTTTTGTTCACGGCCTTAAAAGGCCAAAAGAAATTGTTCAACAAACGTCACCACCAACAAACAGATATAAAAAGTTTAAAAAAGGGGGACCCACAGGCCGGGCCCCCATATAGCCATATAAAGTTATTTTTGCAGAGGAGTAGACGGATCACCACCACCAGAGTCAGGAAGAGCGCCACCAGGACCGGGAAGAGAGGCATCCATAGGAGATGAAGAGGAAGTCGGAGGAACGGTAGAAGAGCTCGGAGCGCCCTTAGGGCGAGGAGGGGACTCAATGATCCTCTGCCCCCGAGTCTTCAATTCTGACTCGGAAAGGATTACGGGGGGCAGGAGGATCCACAATAGCACCATCAATGACGACTTTGTCCGGATCTAAAGGAGAAAGGTCCAAGTCAGGAGCAATGACTCCGACCTGCTCCTTAAAAATCCTCCAAGCCTCCTCGGCGCCATCAGCAATAGAGTCCTCCAACTCGGTATAGGCCTTCCGAGAATTCAACAGATCATTCTTCACAGACACAAGATCTTCAAATAAACTTTGATAGCTGGCCTGCGCTGTTTTCCTCAAGCCCACCTCCATGTTGCATTGGGCTTGCAACTTCCTCTCCTTTTCCCGGAGGTTATCTCTCTCCTCCTTCAACTTGGCGACTTCCTCATTCAACTCCCTCTCATGCTCTTGAAACATAAGAAGCCTCCCTTCCAGCTCTTCGACCCTCGAGGTCATTCCCAAAGAACTGAGTGGAGCCTTCTCAAAAATATCCAAGAGTTTGCCACAAACCCCCGCCGCCTTGAGACTCTCCTTAACCAGAGTGGTAAGGTGGTTTCGAACAGAAACATCATCCATGCTTATGCGAGCATGGGGGTAGATGTTCTTTCGGACGAATGCAAGAACATCCGTCCCTTCCAGCTCTTCGACCCTCGAGGTCATTCCCAAAGAACTGAGTGGAGCCTTCTCAAAAATATCCAAGAGTTTGCCACAAACCCCCGCCGCCTTGAGACTCTCCTTAACCAGAGTGGTAAGGTGGTTTCGAACAGAAACATCATCCATGCTTATGCGAGCATGGGGGTAGATGTTCTTTCGGACGAATGCAAGAGCATCCGCCTTCACCTCACTAGAAGAGCCAGACTCTAAGGTCTTGCGCTTCTTCTTCTCTGGCTCAGGAAAAGGTCGGGCGGAGGGGGGCGGCTGAGAGGAAATCGAAGAAGAAATCACAATGGGCTGGGAAGGAGTCCCAACGTTCCGAGGAGGAGGAGGAGGAGAGATAATCGCCTTGGCACTACCAGTCCCGGCGCGAGACCTTGCTCTGGCCTCCTGGACTCTCTGATAAGACTCTTGAGCATTTGTCTTCGACATCTCTGAAAAAACAATAGATAATAGATTAAGCCAAGTCGGAAAAGTCAGTCAGACAAGTCGGAAACCTAACAAACAAATGAAAGCTACCTAGCTGTGCCTGGACAAAGGTCAGAGACCCCTGAAAAAACTTTTTAGTGTCCAAATATGGGGCCCTCCCCCACACTTCTCGGAGGAACCCCACAATGGCTGCTTCTACTTCATCCAGGTCGTCCAGACCATATTTCTCGCAGGGGGAGGCCTCCAGCCAGTATAAAGGAAAGCGGGGAGAAAAATTATCATCCAGAAAAAAGGGGTGGTGACCCTCTACAGCTTGCACTTTGAAAAAATAATTTTTGAAGTCATGGAAAGATTCATCAAAAAGGGTAAAAACTCTCCGACCTTGTATGGCTCGGAAAGACACCCACTGTTGCTTATTGTTTAGCCCACTAAAGGGTTTGGTCATATGAAAAAAATAGAAAAAAATCTTCAAAGAGGTCGGGAACTCCAAAGCCTGGCTAATAAATTGATAAATTTTCAAAAAACCCCAAGAGTTGGGGTGAAGCTGAGTAGGGGCAACTCGATAGTGATGCAAAACAGACATCTCGAAATCTGAAAAAGGAAGAAAAATACCCAAACGGGTGATCATACACTCATACATAAAGAAAAAATGAGGGGCCGCCTCATTGGCCCTCCCAAAACAAACCCGGTCTTCTGGACCCGGGACTATCAACTCATACTTTGGCTCGTCCTCCTCAGAAGTACAAATTCTGTGGCGAGTACGAAGGTGGGTGATAAACTCAGTATCGACCAAGGGTTCCTCCCCTAGGACCGTGACATCAACCCACTGAGAAAGAACATCTACGGAAGCCATTTCTTTTCCTAAAAAGGATGACAAAAACCTACAAAGAAAAAGAAAAGGAAAATCAAAAACACGGTCTCTAAAGGGAGGGAATACGGAACTAAAGTCTACAAACCAACCTATCTATCTACAAAATAAAGGCATGCAAATAGAAAAGCATGTTACAGAAAGGGAAAAAACTAACCTTTATCTGAAAATAAGGGTTGGAGGAAGTAAAAGTCTTCGAAACACAAGAGTGCAGCACGAATGAATGAAGAAGAAATTTGAAAAATCGCAGAAACGAAAAAATGAAAGAGAGGGAAAGTATTTATAAACATGCTAGGGGCATAATGGTAAAAATGGGGCAGTCATTAATGAGAATGCACCGTTACCAAGACCGTCAATCCCTACGCACATCCCTAACGGACGCGACGCTTGATTAGACATAACTGTCAGAACCAAAAGGACACGGAAAGTCACGTCGGTTTCAGACCATCACGTCGGTCCTCCAACAAGTCGGCTACGATCCCGAGTAGAATACTCGAACCCAAATCTTGGAAAGAAAATTGGGCTCGAGTATGGGCACTGTTCATACCATGGCCCAATAGTAAAGGTCCAGGTCCAAACAAAAGGCCTAATCCCAAGGATTGAGCCTCACCCAATACCAACCTTCGTCTTATGAGGTCGGTACGCACCACGACTTGCTCTAAAGAAGTCGGGTACGAGGGCTAGCTGGCAGATAAACGCTCGTTCAAATGAGTAACTGCCCCAAGAATCTCTCTAACCACTTCCAAGAGCCATATCTTAACCTCCCTAAGATAAAGGGATGGTTAACACCCTACAAAGGTGGCACTACTCCAACGGTGGTTATTGGTTCACCACTATAAATACACTGACACCCCTCAAGTATCTCTAGGTTCCAATACATTCTAAACCTGCTTAATCCTTTGCTGACTTAGGCATCGGTCGACAGTGACGCAAAACAGATATCTCAAAATTCGAAAAAGGAAGAAAAACACCCAAACGGGTGATCATGCACTCGTACATAAAGAAAAAATGAGGGGCCGCCTCATTGACCCTCCCAAAGCAAACCCGGTCTTCTGGACCCGAGACTACCAATTCATACTTCGGCTCGTCATCCTCAGAAGTACAAATTCTGTGATGAGTGCGAAGGTTGGTGATAAACTCAGTATTGACTGAGGGTTCCTCCCCTAGGACCGTGACATCAACCCACTGAGAAAGGACATCTACGGAAGCCATTTCTTTTTCTTAAAAAGGTAACAAAAACCTACAAAGGAAAAAAGGAAAAGAAAAATAAAAAACACGGTCTCTAAAGGGAGGGAATACGGAACTAAAGTCTACAAACCAACCTATCTATCTACAAAATAAAGGCATGCAAATAGAAAAGCATGTTACAGAAAGGGAAAAAACTAACCTTTATCTGAAAATAAGGGTTGGAGGAAGTAAAAGTCTTCGAAACACAAGAGTGCAGCACGAATGAATGAAGAAGAAATTTGAAAAATCGCAGAAACGAAAAAATGAAAGAGAGGGAAAGTATTTATAAACATGCTAGGGGCATAATGGTAAAAATGGGGCAGTCATTAATGAAGACGCACCATTACTAAAGCCATTAATCCCTACGCACATCCCTAACGGACGCGACGCTTGATTAGACGTAACTGTCAGAACCAAAAGGACACGGAAAGTCACGTCGGTTTCAGACCATCACGTCGGTCCTCCAACAAGTCGGCTACGATCCCGAGTAGAATACTCGAACCCAAATCTTGGAAAGAAAATTGGGCTCGAGTATGGGCACTGTTCATACCATGGCCCAATAGTAAAGGTCCAGGTCCAAACAAAAGGCCTAATCCCAAGGATTGAGCCTCACCCAATACCAACCTTCGTCTTATGAGGTCGGTACGCACCACGACTTGCTCTAAAGAAGTCGGGTACGAGGGCTAGCTGGCAGATAAACGCTCGTTCAAATGAGTAACTGCCCCAAGAATCTCTCTAACCACTTCCAAGAGCCATATCTTAACCTCCCTAAGATAAAGGGATGGTTAACACCCTACAAAGGTGGCACTACTCCAACGGTGGTTATTGGTTCACCACTATAAATACACTGACACCCCTCAAGTATCTCTAGGTTCCAATACATTCTAAACCTGCTTAATCCTTTGCTGACTTAGGCATCGGAGTGTCTTTGCAGGTACCACCCCCCATTCTTTCACGAGCACAAGTTGGACGGAGGCCCCCGAGTTGCAGACCTACTTGAAAGCCTCCTACTTCATACATTTGGGCCAACCAACGCCATCTAACCCATCAATCTCCGGTTACCCATCGTAACATACATGTTATCTGAATCATGTCTTCTTCCAGTTCTAAACTTGCTATTGTTTGGATCTGCTGTGTATGTTTCACAATAAACTTCTAAAAGAAATTACAAAGGACAACCACCAAAGAAACAAAAAAACTATCTTGAATGCTTGATACAATAAAACGCTATGTGAATAAACAAAATTAATTTTATAGAAAAATAAAGTTCGATTAATAATATAGTTAACCCCCTAACTTTTTTATTTTTCTTAAACCTGTATCATTATTGGAGATTTTTTTTCAAAACAAGAGATTAATATTTTTAAAATACAATAAATGGAACAAATAATTCAAAATTAAAAGAAATGCAAATAGGAAACTTTTTTTAAATAGAAAATAAAGTTATTAAAAAGATATGAAATAAAATCCATCCTAACATATTTGGTGTCTTCTATGTTGCTTAAATTTTATTCATAAAATTCAAAAATAAAAGGATAAGTCTCACTTTATTCCATCTCTATTTTTAAGAAAATTAAGCACAAGTTCTATAGACACCAAAAAATTAACATACATAATATAAGTAGTAAATTAAATGTTAATAATAAGTAGGTAGGTTGAGAAATATAGTTACCAAAGACAGTGTTGGTAGGGTTGGCAGCAATTTGATTCTTAGCAGCATCTCCAATCATTCTTTGAGTATCATTGAATGCAACACAAGAAGGTGTTATTCTGTTCCCTTGGTCGTTGGTTATGATCTCCACTCGATCATTGCGCCATACTGCAACACACGAGTACGTTGTTCCCAGATCTATTCCTATGGCTACTGATGACGATGCTTTTCCATCTCCCATTCTCTCTTCTTTCAGTGAAATATGACTTGAATCAGAATCAGCCAAGTTACAAGATAAGATAGATGTTTATGTATTCAAATCTTAATTTTTTTTTCTTTAATTAAATTTAGATATCAAATTAAACTAACTTCATCGTCTACCATCACCGTTTTGAAAGAGAAAAAGACTGACACTTTCAATTTTAGCGGGTGCTAGGTGGGGTTCATTGTTTTCTCTACGCTACGTACCGTTGAGTTTACCAAGATGGCAACATTATTGTTTGCCTTCATTGCATGTGACCTTAGTAAACTAAAATATCATCAAGTTAATTAATAATGCAACTGTACTGTGTTAGTTGTGGTTAAAATAACACTAATAATAACTAAAAACAAAATAGTCTACATGTATGAAAAAAATATATAATTGAGGAAACAGTATTATTTGTTCCTTCTCCAAGAGCTTGCAATTATAGAGAGAGTTGAACTTGAAATAATGTCTGCATTTCGTACAAGTGGTGTTATAAAAGAATTATTATTAACAAAGATAGACGTACAAAACAAAATAATAAACAATAATAATACCACAAAATCAATAGTATTCAGCTAATAATTCAATTAACAAGTGTTGAGTTGCTAAAAAGTAAAATTTCCAATGAAATACACAAAAAATTCAATTTATTCATTCATTATTTTTGAAATTAGAGTAAAGTATTTTTTTGTCTCTAACGTTTGAAGTAAGTCCTATTTGTGTCCTTAATGTTTAATTGGAGTAAAGTATTATAAAATTCTATTTGGAAAAAAAATCACAAAATAAATTATAACTATAATATTTTTTAAGCTGAAAAAATAATTTAAAATTACCTTATAAAGTAGAGGAATGTTAGGGGCCAGCAACTTTTGTGATTTATAGCCATCAAATAGTTATCAATGATGATTTTAATGGTGTGAGATTAGTGTGAGATTTCATCTAATGACTCACTTTTTCTTGCTGGTTACATGCTGGCCAGAATTTACTAGACTTTTTCTATAAAGTATATATACAAGCAATTATTTCAAAGGTTATTATGATTTTAATAAAAAAATTTAATCT
>NC_029788.2:132184219-132186965 GCF_000816755.2 Arachis ipaensis | reverse complement strand
TCTTTTTCTTCTTTTTATTAAGGACAAAATTATACCCAAAAAAAAAAAAAATTTAACCCATATAAGAATTATGAAAAAAGATAGAGAGATAATGAGAATACTAAACAATGTAAATAATAGATATGTAGAATGTTCAATTCAATAGGTATACAGATGATTATGTTTATTATTCTTAATTGGATGATTATTTCTTTTAATTCGATTTACTCATACATAATTAATCATGGCTGGATATTAAATTCACTAGGTGTGATAGTTATCTTAATATTAGAATTTATGAGGTAAGTTGGGAATGAAATATTTTTATACTTTATTAGATTAATTTTAGAGTCTATTATTCACATTATTTACAAAAATCATTATTTACCTAGTAAAACCGATGACTTATTTCAAACTAAAGAATTAAATTCTTTTTTATTAATATGTTAAAATTATTCTAAATCATAAATTAAATCTCAAATAAAAATGAATTCTATTTAAAATAAAAAATAAAAAAAATTTACACATCCAAATAATTTCCAAACAAGCTTTAAGATTTCCAAAACTATTTAGAGAAATACATAAAATTTTATGATGACTGATTTCATCACATGCTTGTTATTAGTTGAACATCTGAAGAACATCACTCACAGTAGAAAACACTTCAAACACCCCTTTGAAAATGCGGGCTGCTACCTCAAGCTTTTTCTTCAACCTTTTTCTTCTCCTTTCACTACCACGAGCATCAAGATCTTCAATCATCTTCGAAATAATTGGACCAAACACACTTAAAAGACCTTCCTCTTCCTTCTTAAACTCATCCACCGTTGCAAAATCACTCTCATCAATCCATTTCAATGTATAATCAATAGCTTTGTTAATCTTTTTCTTGTCTTCTGCAGATAGCTCTGAAGCAATGGCTTCATCTTCTATCAAATTCCTCATATTGTAAGCAAGATTCTGCAAAGCATTCCTTGCTTCAACCTTCTGCCTGTGCTCTTCAACTTCAGCCTTGTACTTCTCAGCATCTTTCACCCTCCTCTCAACTTCTTCCGTAGCTACGGAGACCTTCTTCGTCGCTCCCCGTGCTATTTCCTCCGCCGATACATGTAAGATACCGTTAGAATCTATTTCAAAGCACACATTAATCTTCGCCACGCCACGAGGTGCCGGAGGAACTTCCAGATCGAAACTTCCCAGCAAGTTGTTGTTGCTTGCAATTTTGCTTTCGCCGTCGTAGATGTGAAACGTTACTCTTCTTTGGTTGTCGAAGGTTGTTGCAAACAGATCTTGCTTCTTTGTAGGAATCACGGTGCTCCTTGGAATCTTTTCATTTTTGTGACCACTCAGTTTTGAAGCATGGATTGCAGCACCATATGCAACCGCCTCGTCCGCATTGATGTACTTCTTGCAAAGATCCTTCCCGTCGAAGAAGTCCTTCAACTGCTGCTCCAATTTCGGAATCCTAGTCGAGCCACCAACAAGCACAACCTCATCAACGCTCTGTTTCGCCGTGTTACTATCCGCGAAACACTCATGCACAAGCTCCATGCATCTCTCAAAAAGATTCTTGTTGATTTCCTCAAACTTAGCGCGAGTGATTGTGGTATAGAAATCGATTCCCTGATGCAGCGATTCTACCTCAATGGAGGCTTGAGTTGTTGAAGAGAGATTCCTCTTGGCTCTCTCGCAAGCAACCTTCAACCTGCATATGGCTCTTTTGTTTCCTCTAAGATCAAGCCATTTCTTTCTCTGAAACTCACTCGCAACGAATTCAACCATTGCAGCATCAAAATCCTGTCCACCGAGATGCGTGTCTCCGCCATGGATCTTGACGGTTATGTTTCCTTTGTTGTCAATTGTGAGAAGAGTAAGATCCAACGTACTACCGCCAAGATCAAAGACGAAGACAGTTCTGATTCCATAAAAATGATTAAAATAATTTCCTGTGTTGAGGCCGTAAGCGATGGCTGCGGCACTTGGCTCGTTGAGTATACTCATTACATTGAGGCCGGCGATGTGGCCAGCATCTTTGGTAGCTTGGCGTTGAGAGTCATTGAAATAAGCCGGAACTGTAATAACCGCATTTTTTACTTGTGTTTCAAGAAATTTTTCTGCAATTTGGCGCATCTTTGCTAAGATCATTGATGTGATTTCCTCAGCAGTGAAAAACTTTTTCTCACATTTGTGCTCAACAACAATCATTGGAATGTCATCAACATCGGTAACTAGGAATGGCCAGAATTTCATGTCATTCTGGACATGAGGGTCACTAAACTTCCTACCAATTAACCTCTTTGAGTCTGTAAGATAAAAATGAAAACAAAATTAAAACAAACTCCAAATATATTATGCGTTAAAAAAATCAGTCACCAAACGAGTCATTTATTTAAATATTAAAAAATAAAATATATTTTAAAATAAGTTAAATAATAAGATTATTCTAAGTTTTATTTTATTTTAATTTTATTCTAAAAAATTTTTATTTGCATCAAATATATTATTAACGGCTAAATTTTTAAAAAATTTAAGACCAATTTAACAATAATATTTAAAAATTATGCTTGATTTTCTTGTGTTGAGGTTGTTCTTATGAAATTGTTGTTGAATTAGTCTTAAATTTTTTGAAAAATTAATCGCTAGGGTATATTTAATGCAAATAAAAAATTCTTGAATAAAATTAAAACAAAATAAAATTTAAGAATATTTTAAAATTTTTGTCAAACTTTAGAGACAAAAAAGTATACTTTATCCTATAAAAAATTAT
>NC_029788.2:132178503-132183933 GCF_000816755.2 Arachis ipaensis | reverse complement strand
TGGGCAAATATATATATATATATATATTTCAAAATTAAAAGAAAGGCAAGTAGGATTTTTATTAGAAAATGAAGAGAGTAAAACTTATTGAAATGATACGAAAAAATAAAAACTAATAATAATTATAACACGTTTTCTATCCCTCAACGACCGAGAAGTAACAATAACAAATTGGTAAGCTGCACGCTTAGCTTAATTAGCTTGAAAATACTAACAAATTATGGCAATGAAGAACAATTAACATTTTGACATGAACATAAATAAATGTAATAATAAGTATATAGGTAGGTTAAGATAGTTACCAAAGACGGTGTTGGTAGGGTTGGAAGCAATTTGATATTTAGCATCATCTCCAATCATTCTTTGAGTATCAGTGAATGCAACACAAGAAGGTGTTATTGTGTTCCCTTGGTCGTTGGGTATGATCTCAGCTCGATTCTGGTGCCACACTGCAACACACGAATACGTTGTTCCCAGGTCTATTCCTATGGCTACTGATGATGCTGGTTTTCCTTCTCCCATTCTCTCTTCTTTCAGCGAAATATGACTTGAATCAGAATTAGCCAAGTTATGAGATAAGATATATAGATGCTTATGTATGTATATATAGAAAATATAGAAGACTTTATAGGTTGACTTTCCAAAAAAAAAAGACTTATATTTAACATGTAGTTTTAATAATAATAATAATAATAATAATAATAATAATAATAATAATAATAATAAAATGTTGACAATTCAATACAAGAAGAAGAACGAAGAAAAAAAAATGTTGACAATTCAACACAGTCAGTTGCTGCAAAGGAGGAAGGACAGGAATGTTTGGAGCGTAGTGTTTTTTATTTTTTTTTCTTCCCACAAAATAAGAGGTACGTATACGTAGGGTTCATAAATGCATATGTTTTGGATGTAAAATTTTTGTTCATATTTCTAAAGATGAGAGATCTAAACTTGATGTAAAGACTAGGTAATATATTTTTATTGGTTATGGCATAGATGAATTTGGTTATAGATTTTATGATTTTGTTATTAAGAAGGTGATTCGGAGTAGAGATATTGTCTTTGTTAAAAACCAAACACTGAACTACTGAAGAATGTTGATAATGCGGAGAAGCCAATGGTTCAGCCTAATGATGATTTTTCTGACTTAGATATTACTCCCTCTATGCCTATGGTAGAAGATGGTAGAGTTGAAGCTCAAAATAATGAGCATGATACAAGTGTAGGTGAAGATGAAACAGTTAATCCGATACTTGATGAAATTGGTGATGATGATCAAGATGAAGAACCAACTTTGGAAATTCCTGCAAATGCACTCAGAAGGTCTACAAGAAAGAGGAAGCGTTCGTCAAGGTATTCTTCACATGAGTTTGTTTTATTGACTGATAGGGGAGAACCTAAATGTTTTGGAGATACTGTTGAAGATGAAAGCAAAACTCAATGGCTTGAAGTTATGTAAGAAGAAATGAAGTCCTTACTTGAGAATGATACCTATGAGTTGGTGAAGCTATCGAAGGGTATGCGAGTTTTGAAGAACAAATGAGTATTCAGAATCAAGAATGAAGAACGCAATTCTAAGCCTCGGTATAAGGCTAGATTGGTTGTTAGAGGTTTTAGCCAGAAAAAAGGTGTTGATTATGAGAAAATCTTTTCTCCTGTTGTGAGGATGTCATCCATTCGTGTTGTGCTTGGATTAGTAGCGTCTCTTGATTTGGAGATTGAGCAAATGGATGTGAAGACAGCTTTTCTTCATGGTGATTTAGATAAAGAGATCTACATGGAGCAACCGGAGGGCTTTGTTGTTAAAGGAAAGGAAGATTTTGTGTGCAAATTTAAGAAGAGTCTTTATGGGTTGAAGCAAGCTCCAAGACAGTAGTACAAGAAGTTTGAATAAGTTATGGGGGAACATGATTACCATAAGACAACTTTAGATAATTGTGTATTTGTGCAAAAATTTTCTGATGATGATTTTATCATTCTTTTGCTTTATGTGGATGATATTTTAATTGTGGGTAAGAATGCTTTGAGAATTAATGAGTTAAAAAAATAGTTGAGCAAGTTCTTTGTTATGAAGGAATTGGGTCCTGCTAAACAGATTTTGGGCATGACTATTACTCGTTATA
Organism: Arachis ipaensis; assembly: GCF_000816755.2. Taxonomy (NCBI): domain Eukaryota; kingdom Viridiplantae; phylum Streptophyta; class Magnoliopsida; order Fabales; family Fabaceae; genus Arachis; species Arachis ipaensis. The sequence continues at coordinate 132,181,810 of NC_029788.2, read as the reverse complement.
GAGATTCCAAGAAGCTTTATTTGTCACAGGAGAAGTACATAAAGAAGGTGCTTCAAAGGTTTGGCATGAATGATACCAAATGTGTTGCTAGTTCTTTTGCTCCTCATTTTAAGTTGAGTACCAAGCAGTGTCCAACCACTGATGAGGAGAAACAAGCAATGGACGAAATTCCTTATGCCTCAGCTGTTGGAAGCTTGATGTATGCTATGGTGTGTACTAGACCAGACATTGCTCATGTGGTTGGTACTGTGAGTCATTTTCTCTCTAATCCAGGTAAAGAACATTGGAATGTTGTTAAATAGATTATGAGATATCTCAAAGGTACAACTAACTTGAGTTTGAGTTTTGGTGGTGAGAAACCTTTGCTAGTTAGCTTTACTGATGCAGCACATGGCAGGAGATATTGATTCTCGAAAGTCTACTTCAGGTTATTTGGTCAAGTTTGCAGGGAGAGCTATTTCATGGCAGTCAAGGCTACAGAAGTGTGTTGCACTTTCTACCACAGAGGCAAAGTTTATTGCAGCAACTGAAGCATGTAAAGAGTTGTTGTGGATGAAGAAGTTTCTTGCAGCACTTGGTTTCAAGCAAGACCGTTATATGTTGTTATGTGATAGCCAAAGTGCTATTCATCTTGCCAAGAATTCTACGTTTCATGCAAAATCTAAACATATTGATGTTAGATATTACTGGATACGGGATGTGTTAGATTCCAAGTTGTTGGAACTTGAGAAAGTTCACACTGATGACAATGGTGCTGATATGATGACAAAAGCATTGTCAAGAGAAAAGTTTGAAACATGTTGTTTGATCGCCAGAATGGCGAGGGCCTCCACCTAGTCGAGAAGGGGGAGATTTGTTGGATTTGTTCTCTCCTTTGTGAGGCCTAAGCCCAACATTTTAAGGGTTTCTCTTGCACCCATTATGCCACAATTCTAATCAGATTTTGGGGGGGTCATTTGAGAGAAAGAGAGTAGCCACCAAAGAGAGAAAGAGAAGGGGGAAAACATAATTTCCGTTTTTGTCCAAAACAGTAAATTTCAAATGGCAGTTTCTCAGTTGTTCACCGCTGGATCGGCTTGAAATTTAAACTTCATGTTCCTTTCATCTTGTTCTTCATTCTGGTCAGTGAAGATGTTGATTGAAGATTTTCAATGAGAGAAATTATCTTTGCAAGAGAGAAATTAGGTTTCCCATTTTTACACAGAGCAACAATCTTGGAACGGTAGTTTCTCATTCTTTTACTGTTGGATCGACGTAAAATTTGGACTGTAGATTCTTCACATCTTTTCCTTCATTTTGAACGGTGGAGATTTTAATTGGAGGTCTGAAGAGGGAGAAATTGACTTCGACAGCAGCTCTATTTTTGGATATATTTAATCTTCTTGCTTCTCATTTGTAAGCTTTGGTGCTTTGATGTTTTGGCTGGTTATATGCATGTTTTTGTACTTTGTTTGAGACTCTCTTGTATCTCATTTGATTATAGTGGAGCTATTTCATTGGTCTGGACGACCCGTGGTTTTTACCTCTCACATTGATGGGGTTTTCCACGTTAAAATCTCGGTATGTTCTTATTATTACTTTACTTGCTATATTTGCTTGTCCATAATTGCTACTATATTGTTCGTGTGTTGGATATTTGTGTCGTTTCTGCTGCTAGACTCTTTCATACTGGTATTAGAGCCGATGGTTTAATCGGTTTGGTTTTTCGGGGTATTCAAAGTGAAGCATCGAAAGTCTTCCTGACAAATGTGGTCCGGACAGCATGTCCCGCGGTGTTTTGCGGCGGTGTGATAGACGAATACTCGTGATGGTGGAGGAGCTAGAGGGGAGTTGATGTTTGATGTGAAGGCTCACACTTGAGGAGGAGATTGTTAATGTTACAAGTGTGAGGAGTGCATGAAGTTAGTCACACATCAAAGAAAGTAAGAAAGAGTGAGGAGTTTATAAGATGAGAGACCCATTAACTTGACACCTTAAGGTTTTGAGTTGGATGTGAAGTCATCTCATCTTATGTTATCTCACTTGATGCCTCACCAAAATCTCTCCGATTGTCGAGAGCTCCCCACGGTTTGCCTAACACATGCTTCATTGCAATTTAATTACATTCTCTCTCTTTCCCACTTGCTTCTCTTATCAACGATTTATAATAAGGTTTGTTAGGATATGTAATAAATAATTCTACAGCTAAATTATTTTTAAATTTAAATGAATAATTTTTATCTCAAACTCAATTATTATAGATTCAATTCACATTTTTAATATTTTTTGTATGTATATATATAATTGTTTTTATGTGTTTGAAAAAAAAAATTATAGATAATATTTTGTTCTGAATTTATTTGTGTATTTTTTAAATATTTGTTCAAGAATAAATTATATTTTTTATTTTTGAAGTTTGACAAAAGTTTTAAAAATATCTTTAAATTTTATTTTATTTTAATTTTGTTCCAAAAATTTTTAATTTGTATCAAATATACTCCTAATGACTTATTTTTCAAAAAATTTAAGACCATCCAATTTAACAATAATTTTATAAGAACAACAATCAACACAAACAAATCAAACATAATTTTTATACATTATTGTTAGATTAGTCTTAAATTTTTTGAAAATTTAGCCATTAAGAATATATTTGATGTAAATAAAAAACTTTTGGAACAAAATTGAAACAAAATAAAACAGAGGTATTTTTGAAATTTTTACCAAATTTAAGGAACAAAAAATATATTTTACCCTTTATTCAAATGTTGTCATAAAAATTTAGATCTAATGGATAAATTGTTTGTTATATATAAATGTTTGTTTGTTAGCTACTCACAAAAAATATAATATTTAATAGTAGTCTTTTTGTTGTATTTTTAAATTATTTAAGAGTTATTTTTGTTGATAACATCTTTAAAAAAAATTATCAATGACTGAATGTTTAGAATACTAAATTGATAGTTAACCTAATTTTTATCACTTTTTTACAAGGAAAAAACGGCCTCAGTTTACAAAAAAGGATGGATGAAATAACTAAAAGCTTTTGCGGATTCTTAAATAGAACTCACGCGTAAAGCCTTGATCCAGTGGTGATTATGTATGCTTTGCAAAAAATAAACTCAAATGGTGGATAAAATTTTAAAGTATTAACGTGTGAGTGTAGTGTAGATGAGTTTGTAATGTTTAAAATTAAAGATTGTCCAATTTATTAATCATTGGCATATCAAATTAAAAAATATTGTAAATAAAAAAAGTTTTTTTTTATGTTATTTTCCTTTTTTCTCTTGTTTCAGACATGTTTTTTAGAGTCTTAGTCTTAGACTAA
>NC_029788.2:132177443-132178353 GCF_000816755.2 Arachis ipaensis | reverse complement strand
TTTTTTCTTCTTCTTTCTCCAAACTTCTCCACCTAAATATATTCTATAACGACATTTTAGGGTGCAAACGTATATGCTGCAATAACCAATTTATCATTAAAAAATTTTCAAAAATAAAGTTGTTGAAACATAAAAGTGAAGAACTCTCTTCTTTAAAGTTTGCTTGATAGAGACTTGAGAGATAAAAATAAGATAAACAAATTTTATAAGAAAAAGTTTGATGCATAAAAAAAGTTATACATAACCCAACTAACTAAACATACGATCAAAAGTAAATTATATTGTATGAGTATAGAGAAAAAATCTTAAACAGTTTTTGGTATATAGACTAATCAGTCTCATAAAAGTAAGTTCAAAAATCGGGTTAGATTTAAATTTTTTTTTGTCAATGACTTTGTAATTTTTTGAAGTAATTATCAGGATCGAACGAGTATTCACTCATGAGTATATAAATAAAAAAAATGGTACAACTTAGTAGTAGTAGTAATAATGTTTTTTTAGATAATAATAATAATAGCAATTATATATATATTTTTTAGTATTAAATAACAGTGAATAGTAACATTAATTTATGATATTTTTTATATATTTTTTTGGCCTTAAACGTAAAAACACCTTTTTACCCAAAAGCGTCGTGAAAAATCCAAAATACAAACTTGTAATCAACTTTAACTTAATCAATCATAATAAAATATAATTATCAAACTGAAGCATTAACTTATTGTGAAAATCAGAGGTTCTTACCAAATTTTTCAGATTTTGTCTCTTTTTGAGACAGATGTCTTTATTTTTATTTGTCACCACAAATCTATAGTTATAGAAAAAGTTAAAAAAAAACTTGCCAAATTAACGAGATAAGGATAAATTAATCATACACTTTTTGATTTGTGGATATTTAAATTTTTTAAAA
>NC_029788.2:132176780-132177350 GCF_000816755.2 Arachis ipaensis | reverse complement strand
AAAATAAGGACACGCTTAATATAATAGTAATTATTCATATTTTAACCCAAAAACATAAAATCAAAAAAGTCTATTAAAAAAAGTGGCATCTTCTACTTGTCTGATCTCATAAGATCTTTGGATAGGATAAAAAAGTCCAGCCTACTTATTCAAATAAATAATTACCTCCTTAAAATATTTCATATTATCTATATCTCTTCTAGAATGTAAATCTCAATAAACTTTCAATATAAAAATAATCGTTATCCATTAATAAAAATAGAATTATTCCATAAGGTGTTATTTTTCCTATTATGAATATATCTGACACCCAAAATATATTAAAGTCCCAATCTATTAAAAATTTGTCTAAAATTTTTGCTAACTTAAGTATCGAAATAATTTCTTATAGATACCATCCCTCCTCTTCACAAGAAATTAATTCAAACAGTAGCACCTTGACATACGAGCAAGTCGAACACTGTCTTAAAAATCCGAATCTCACACATCTAAATTCAAATAAAACCTAATTTCAGATAACTCTCAAAATAATAATACATATTTGACCCTAATTATTGGCATATTCGTCAT
>NC_029788.2:132175679-132176700 GCF_000816755.2 Arachis ipaensis | reverse complement strand
ACTATATATTAATAATATAGAATATATATTAAAATTGTGTAAAAATAATATATCTCGACTAATTAAAATTTTTTGACTCATAAATGCATATTCTTATGCAAGTTGCGGACGTAGCTATGTACATTATATTAGTTAGTATTTCATGTTTCCAAATTTCCGACATGTTAACTTTGATGTGCAAGTAACTAGGATACTATCTTGGACTCCAGTAATTATTGGTAGACGTTTAGACGCGCTATTAATTTACTAATCTACAAACCAGGTGATGTTAATTAATAACTATAGTAAGTGGATATTAAAATCAGTTATTAAAATTATTTATTAATATTTAATACAAATTTATTATTAGAATATAAAATATATATTAAAAATAAATTAATTTATATATTTAGATATAAATATATAATAATTAAATTTAATATATAAATAATATTTTTAAAAAGATAATTTCAAACAAATAAATAAGTCTATATATAAAATAAAAATGATTAATTTATTGATTATAAATAAAACCTTTATGATTAAACAGATTAACTTGCAGGTTGTGAATTTTTTTTTGTATTTTTTAAAAATTATACTTTTTCATATGTTTTTTGTTTGACATGAATGAAAATCTTGATCGACCAAAAAATTATTTAAGGCTTTCGGCCTAAAGCGACATTTGTTTCTCCAAAAATATATAATTTTTTAGCCTTAAATTAGACTTTTTTATTAAATAAAAAAATAAGACAATTCGTATAATATGTGGAAATGGTCCGAATTTAAAAATTGAAATTCATGGAAAAAAATAAATAAATATGTCAAGGCCCATTGACGCGTATAATCTGCAAGCTTTGTCAGTGGGCCTAAACAAGTAGACGTGACCCATTGACCCGTTTGACCGTCCTGTCTATAACTACTCTGCGTCCTCTTTTATATCTATTGGTTTTGACCAAATCATTTAGAGGAACTGGTCATGTTTTTTATTATTTTATTTATTTTATTTAATATTGATGTACATACATTTATGCTTGAGACTTTG
>NC_029788.2:132172337-132175272 GCF_000816755.2 Arachis ipaensis | reverse complement strand
TTATTTAATATTTATCTGACACATTTATATTTTATATCTAATCGTATTTTATTATATATCGATGAATTTTATGATACGAAGAATCGACCACTTCGTTAGTAAAAAGTATACATATATTTTTTGTACTTTAAAATATATTCTCTATGGGTTTATTTTAGTAATACATCTTACATTATATAATTGTTTTGCATAATTTTTTAATATTATATATATTATTAGCCTCCTATGATAATGTTTCCGGATCCGTCCTTCCACACATCCATAATAATAATAAGAGTAAAGGACAAATCCGTCCTTGACCTTTTTTTGCGGACATTTTTATCCCCAAAGATTGGAAAATACATTCATGTCCCTGACCTTTTTAAAATGCGGACAAATTGATCCCTCTGTTGAATGACTCCGTTGGACTCAACGGAAAATGCTGATGTGGCTCCCGTGACGCTGACCTGACCGTTACGGAAGCACATGTGGCATGTAGCTTTTCAAAACATGACATATTAGTCCTCTCACACTAAAACGTGTAGCTTTTTAAAACAAGACAGATTAGTCCTACTATACCAAAACGACGCCGTTTCTAAGCTCTGTTTCTCAGCTCTGTCAAGTCAACTGTGAACAATTCCCATTAACCCCTCTTCGTTTCTTCAATCAAAAATCAAAACCCCTCTTTGTTGTTTGATTGTGCTATTGGGTTAGTGTGGTAGTGAGGGGTAGGAAATGGAAGATATCAAGCATATTGAAAGACTCTATGAACAAAATAGGAAGAACATGTTAATAAATCATGAATTGAAAAGATAAAATAAAGAGGATCTATTTGAATTATTTATTTATGTATTGTTCTTAAGTATATTTACTAACAGCAATCGTCAATTATGTTTCTATCTTTTTGGTAAAGAATTTAACATAAGTAAAAAAAGTTATATACACATTCTCACCAAAATTGTGAATTGCAAGTGCCAACTATGACCCCTGAATGGACGGCAACCACTCCCCCTACTAGATTCTCATACTCTACTTTCTGGAACCCTGCATCAGCAATCATTGATGCAAATTTTTCCTGCAAATTCAACATAGAATAGGATAATTAGGATAATCCCCATATGCAAAATTTCTAGACATGAATATATCAGATTATCAGTGCACAATGCTTAGTATGATAATAGTATAATACATAAACATGCAAGCATAAGCAAATATTCAAAAATTGAAGATAAAGCTCCATGGTAGAAAAACAGATGATAATGCTGAGTTGGATAATTGAGTTTAACATACGAGACAGTTCCAAGATAACTGAGAACGTAGCTTGCTAAAATTAAATCATATGTAACAAAGAAATGTGGAAAATCATCCCATTAGTCTACGATCCATCTACCTACTCAAACCTGGTTCACATCTTTTCCGAACACAAAATACAGGCTCATTGTATACTAAATTTGACCGAAATCGGGCCTGGCCGGGAGGGCCCAGAGCCTTGCGGGAGCTCTGGGGCCCATTGAGGACCCCACGGCGGGCCCCACGGAGACGCCGTCGTCCTTGACGGAAGCATCGTTGTCGGTGCGTATGCGCTTGCCGAGTATGAAGGGAGTGGGAGCGAGCAAGGGCTTGTGGTCGAGCGAAGACATTGCAGAGGTTGAGGAAGGAGAAGAGAGAGAGCCAGCACCGCCGAGTACGGAGACGGAAACGGAGGAGAAGCTGGCGGGAGTGGTTCCGGTTCCGGTGGCGGCGATGATTGAGGGCTCAGCCTGGCAGAGGAGCCACTCGATGGTCTGGCCGTCGAAATTGTGGCCGAGCTCCGCCATGGGTCGGAATGCTTCCTTTCTTCCTTCACCCGCTTCACCCTCACACTGCATTCGAAGAATTAGGGCTCAAGGATTTCATAGATTGGGGGTGGAGGAGAAACGACGACGTTTTGATTCCGGGGACTAATACGTCCTCTTTTCAAAAGCTCATCCCACGTGGCAGCCCGTAACGGCCAAATCAGCCCCATGGGAACCACGTCACCGTTTTTTGTCAGGGCAAACGGAGCGACTTTAACGGAGGGGTAAATATGTCTGCTTTTTCGAGGGGTCAGGGACATTAAAGTATTTTTCAATCATCGAGGACGAAAATGTCCGCGGAAAAAAAGGTCAAGGACGAATTTGTCCTTTACTCTAATAATAATAATAATAATAATAATAATAATAATAATAATAATAATAATAAAATGTTGACAATTCAACACACTCAATTGAGGCTGCAAAAGAGGAAGGACAAGGAATGTTTGGAGCCTAGTGTCTTTTCCCACTAATTTTTTCCACAAAATAAGAGGTACGCGGTTTATATAGATGCGTGTGCATGCTTCATTGAAATAATTTGCATTCTCTCTTTCTTAGTTCCTTCCTAGATAGAGTGTGTGGACCGGAGTTCATTGTTTTCTCCACTAGTATTGAGTTTACTTACTAAGTTTATTGTTTGCATGTGACATTATTGTGACATGAGTAAATAGATTTGAACCTAGATATTGGCATATTCGTCACCAAATTAAAGTTAATTACTGCAAGTGTACTATATTAATTAGTTGTAATTAAAATAATACTAATAATAATTAAAAACAAAATATTGTACATGTATAAAAAGGTGAAAACTCAGGTACAGTCGATTTCACGTGAAGTTGATACTGAGAGCCGTTAAATAATTTAACTGATTTGACTAAATTTTTATCTAAACGCTCTCACTTGAGTTTTCACCGTATAAAAAAGTATGACTAGTTAATTTATATAAATTGATAAATAGTAGGAAATTAATTTTTTTGTTAGTTAATATTAGTCAATTTTAAATTTATGTTTATAATTTAAGATTTAAAATTAAATGTTTATGATTTAGGATCTAAATTTTAAATAAATAAAATAATTCAAAAAAATTTATTAATATTGACTTAAAAAATTAATTAGCTAGCATT
>NC_029788.2:132169170-132172244 GCF_000816755.2 Arachis ipaensis | reverse complement strand
CCAGTTAAAGCATTTAACGACTATCAACTATCAACTTCACGTGAAGTCGACTACGCCTAAATTTCCACTGTATATTATATAAAATACAAAAGTACAAAAATTGAAAAACTATTGCTACTACTATTACTACTCCTACTGCTACTGCTATTGTTACTATTATTACTATTGCGCCTAGACTGCTCCTACTAATGCTAGTTGCTGCATTTTCACGCTCTTGTTCCTTTTCCTTTTTCTTTCTGAAAAATTTTAAACTTTTCAATGATTTTTATTATTACTGACACTTTTTTTGAACGTGCTACTCTTTTTCTATCTACACTAACAATTTATCCGCACATCTACGCGAGTAAAACAAATAATACTATTATGAAGTAAATATAAATTATATTTAAATGATTAATTGATATGAAAAATAAAATAACACTATTAGTGTATGAAAAAGTAAAATAAGTATTATTTTAATTTTTAATATTTAAGTTAAATATAAATTATATTTAAATGATTAATAACGAATATTTTATTTTATTTTATTATTTTAATATCAAATCACAATAATTACTGCCAATGAGTTATAGCTCAAATAACATAGTTTTCTTTTTTTTATTAGCAATCTTTTCTACTTATTTAAAAAAATTTATATATTTTTTTAAACAATATCAATACTTCTTTATTTTTTACATACACCAAATAATTTACGTATATTATTCTAGTCTTCCTTTGTCTTGCTCGCGCATTGTTGGAAAATATCTTGCTAGTACATTTAACACTCAATTAAATCGCTATAATCATACAGCAAAATTATTGATAATTTTAAATGAATCATTTTCTTTTCAAACTTTGTAAATTGAATTTACATTTTTAATAGGAAAAGTATATGGAATCAAAAGGTTATCAGCCAAAAACTAAACAAAACTACATTAATTTATATTAATTATTAATTTTAAATTCAAAAATTAAAACCTAATTAAGTAAACCTAATTAAAACCTATAAAAATCTTTATCTTCTCTCTCACATTGACCTACCCACCTCCAACAATCACACATAGACCTCTCTCTCTCAGCAATGCTGCTAGAAGCGCCGGCGACTTCCATACTCTCTGCAACGTCCTCAACAAGCGCATCCAAGACAATTGCTTCAACATGAAGTCCACCTTTGACTTCGTCACCGACCGAGACAACGCCCGAAGCGGATTCACGCGCCTTGGTTTCCGTTCCGCAATCTTCACCGTTGACCGTCGCGGTTCCAAGACAACTGCTTTCCGATTTGTTGAAATCAAAAACAAAGGATAGAATTTTTGCTTAAAAAGGAGAAGACCTAGTCGTCTGGTGTTGTTTAATGCTATGCGCGGACGCACCGTAACGAATCCAAGATTTTTGTGCGCTTTCTCTCTCTGGAGTCAAACCTTGACTTTATTTGGTTTTCTCGTCCACATACTTTCAGGCTTCGGCCTTCTTTGAATTTTCTTTAACCCCAATCTATTGGCTGACTTGGGTTATTGTCTCCTTTCTTCTTTTAATTCTTAGTAGTCAATATTAGTCAATTTTAAAATTTATATTTATAATTTATTATTTAAATTTTAAATAAATAAAATAATTTTTAGTGTCCAGGCCGTAAGTATTTGCTACGCACTTGGCTAGTTGAGTATGCTCATTACCTTGAGGCCGGCGATAGGACCGGCATCTTTGGTGGCTTGCCGCTGAGAGTCGTTAAAATAAGGGTAAAAACTCAGGTGAAGTCCATTTTACGTGAAGTTGATATCTGAGAGTCGTTAGATGAAAATTTAGTTAAATCAATCAAATCATCTAATAGCTCTCAGGTATCAACTTCACGTGAAGTCGATTTCACCTGAATTTTCACCTAAAATAAGCAAGCATTGTAATTACCCCATTCGTTACTTGTGTTCTAAGAAATTGCTATGCGGTTTCGCGCATTTTTGCTAAGATCATTGATGAGATTTCTTTAGCAGTGCAAGACCTTTTCTCACTTTTGTGTTCAACAACAATCTTTAGAACGTCATCAACATTAGTGACTTGAAATGGCCAGAGTTTCATGTTATTTTGGACATGAGAGTCACTGAACTTTCTACCAATTAACCTCTTTGAATATGTAAGACAAAAATAAAAATAAAATTAAAACAAACTCAAAATATTATATTAATTTAACAACTAAAATATGTCACATCACACTCTTTTATTAAAATTGAGATGAAATATTTTTTTTAATTAATAAACTTTTTTTTTCCATTTTCTTATATATCTCTCTCCCCTTCTCTATTTCTCTCTATCATTCCCATTCTATATATAACTTATAATTTATATTTTATAGGGTTAAATACAATTTTAGTTCCTAAGGTAGGGGTCGAAAATTTATTTCGTCCCGGGTCTTTTTTTCGCTACAAAATAATCCCAAAGGTTTAACTAAGGTTTAAAATTGTCCTTCGAACGAAAATACTCTTCTCCCTTCTTCCCCAAAATCAACAGAAGCTCAAGCCGAACCAGAACCCACCACCACCATTATCATCATGGACATCATCATCATCATCATCATCATCATCAGAACTTCCCCCAAAATCAACTAGAAGTCCAAGCCGAACCAAAACCCACCACCACTACCACCACATTTATCATCATGGTCATCATCATCATCATAAGAAGAACAACAAAATCAACCAGAACCCACCACCACCACCACCATTATCATCATGGTCATCATCAGAAGAACAACAAAACTCAAAACCCACCACCACCATCACCTCAGAAAATTAGAACTCATAAAATCAGAACAACCAAAACTCAGAACCATCAACAAAATTTAAAACTAAAATTCTTCCTCTTTTATTAACAAAACTCAGATACAATTACAATAATAAAAAAATTCTCAAATTCATCTTCAATTACAAGAATAAAAAATTCATAAATATAATTACCAAAACAAACGACGAGACGAGGTGCGACGGCGAGGAAGAGGTGTGGCGAGACGAGGGCGACAAGGCGAGGCGATGACGTCGGCAAGGAGGGGCGGAGGAGTAGAAATGGCTCGCGGCGCGCAACGTCCACCCTCACGGTGAGATCCAGCA
>NC_029788.2:132167063-132169111 GCF_000816755.2 Arachis ipaensis | reverse complement strand
TCTCTCCCATTTCCTTTAACCCGTGTTTCTTTTCTTTTAAAAAAAAAATTGTTAATGGTATTTTCGGACTAAAAATAAAAAATTTGGTAAAAAAAACGATTTTAAAACAAACTGAAAAATTTAGGACCATTTTTTAGTGAAAAAAAATTGGGGACGAAAAAAATTTTCAGCCCCTACCTTAGGGACCAAAATCATACTTAACCCTATTTTATATTACTAATTTGATAAACTAAAATATGTCACGAGATATTCTTTCATTACAATTAAAATAATTTTTTTCTCCAAATTTAACAAACTTCTATATACGTATCTTTTTCCTTAAATAATAGAAAATACTTGCAGTAAATTTAAAATATATATCATTGTTAATTTATTATGCAATTCTCCCTCCACTCCCCAGATGGTAAAGAGAACGCAGTGCCACATAATTAACATCTTGAAGTTTTTGTAGTCATTTCAAGCTCATCTTCAGGTATGCCTCTACTCCATGAGTTATGCATTTGTTTCGTTGTTATTTGGTTCTTGAATTTTTTTGGAGTTTTCTTTTGAAATCAGAATCTAATTTAAATTGTTGTTGAATTTATAATAGTTTCTTATTTTGATTATTGGAATTAACTTTAACGTTAGTATAATTCGAACTTTCTGATGATTTGCATGAGTTACATTATTTCTATAACTTATCTCATGAGTTGCATTTTTTTTATTAGTCTAATTCGAACTTTCTGTTGTGTTGCCCATCTCTACACCATTTCTATTAAAAAATTTTAGAAAAGTTTTCAAATAGAAATTTCATGAAACTTTTCAAATAAAAAAATTTGTTAAGTTGTTGAGTTAATAATTGTTTCTTTTTTTTATTATTTTAACTTTTTCAAGTTTTTTATTGATGTCGTATTTTTTCATATTTATATTAGAATATGATTTTTTTGTTTATTTATAATTTTATATATTATTTTATTTTAATTTGTTTATTTGTGTAGTTTTTGTTAGTAGATTTGTTATTTAAATTATTTTTTTATCAGTAGATGTAAGTTTATTTGTTATAATTTTTTAGTGTGAGTACATAAGGAGTACATAGTATATAAAAAGTAATAATTCAACAAATATTTTTTAATTTTTCTCATTTTGAAGAGAATGAAAATTTTTTTAAAAAATATTTATTGAGTTATTACACTTTATATACTATGTACTCCTACTAAAAAATTACAACAAGTAAACTTACATTTATTGTTGATAAAAAAATAATTTAAGTGATTTGATACTGTTAATTATTATATTTGAATAAACTTTAAATATAATTTTATAGTTTCATAGCACTATGGATTTTTTTCATTATCCATCTACAATGTTCTGAGAACTTATGCTGCCGAAAGTGATTACGAGACGAAATCAAAATCTTAATAAATTTTTTATATGTAAGTATAAATTCTTTGTTCTAGAAAGGTGATTTTTTTGAAAAAAAATATTATTTATGTTATAATTATATTATTTAACTATATATTATTATTAATTTATTATGCAATTCTCCCTCCACTCCCCAAATTGCAAAGAAAAGGCAGTGTCACACAGTTAACATCTTCTTGAAGTTCTTGTAGTCATCTCAAGCTCATCCTCAGGTAGGCTTCTACTTCATGAGTTATGCATTTGTTTTGTTGTTGTTTGGTTTTTGAATTTTTTTGGAGTCAGAGTCTAATTTAAATTGTTATTAAATTTATAATTATTTCTTATTTTGATTATTAGAATCAGTTTTAATGTTAGTATAATTCGAGCTTTCTGATGATTTGCATGAGTTGCATTATTTCCATGACTTATTCCTTAAGTTTCATTTTTTCAATTAGTCTAATTCAAAATTTTTGTTGTGTTGTCAATCTCTACACAATTTTCATTAAAAAATTTTAGAAAAGTTTTCAAATGGAAATTTCATAAAAATTTTCAAATAAAAAAAATTGTTAAGTTGTTGAGTTAATAATTGTTTTTTATCTTTGATTATTTTAACTTATTCAAGTTTTTTGTTGATGTCGTATTTTTTCAGATTTATATTAGAATATAAT
>NC_029788.2:132164608-132167017 GCF_000816755.2 Arachis ipaensis | reverse complement strand
GTTCTTCTCAATTTAAAAAGAATAAAAAATTTCTTAAAAAATATTTATTGAGTTATTATATTTTATATATTATGTACTCCCACTACAAAATTACAACAAGTAAATTTATATCTATTGTTGATAAAAAAATAATAATTTAGGTGATTTGATACAGTTAATTATTATATTTGAATCAACTTTAAGTATAATTTTGTAGTTTCATAGCACTATGAATTTCTTTCATTATCCATCTATGATGTACTGAAACTTATGCTGCAGAAGCGATTACGAGAAAAAATCAAATTCTTAATAAATTTTCTGTATGTAAGTATAAATTCTTTGCTTTAGAAAGGTGATTTTTTTAAAAAAATATTATTTATGTTATAATTATATTATTTAACATTTTTTTTAAGTGTCATGTATGCAACATGCATTGATAGGTGTTGTGAAAGCTAGAATCAATATTTAGAGATTACAACAACAATTCCACTGCCAAAATGCACTCGGTTCCAAATCTCATTTAAAGTTGAGACTTTTAATCATTTAAATTATTCTTTTAATTAGCCTTTTATTACATTAATTTAAAAAAAATTGAAACAAACACATATAATGTTTTTATTTTATTTTCAGCCTCAGCTTAAAATTGGGCTTTCAGGAATGCTATTACTATATGATGAAGGGATGACCAATAAGATAATTGTTAAGGGAAACTTTCCAATACATATACAAGTATGGGCCAGTTTATGACTTACTCAAAATCTATGCTGACTACCACACTTATTACCAGTATTTGGGTTGAGTTGGACCTAATGAGAGACTCCAAAGTACCATGCGGGTCTTCATTACAGGTTACAACACAGATGAGGAAACCTTCAACTACTTTAATAGTTCAGAGTTCAGACACTGACTTTGATTAAAATGAGTTTGGAGCTGTAAAACTTGTTTTTTTTGGTCAGATCCAGGCCAAAAGGGCCCAGACCCAAAAAATTCCAATCCCAGCCTAATAAGAAATCAACCCTGCGCCTAAGTTAGTCGAGAGTGGAGCTCCCTCCTTGCAGCAGCTTTCTCCTAGCAACTTCCAGTCACATGAATAAATGGAAATTGTGCATAGTATCAAAGCTCTTTGTGCTCGCCGGCAAGAACTTGAAGAACCCTCGTCAGTGTAGCAGAAACCCGTCGCCCATCATTGAAGCTGAACCTTAAAGATGAAGCCTACAACAGAGCTTTTCCTTCCGAAGCCACAGCAAGGACGTCTCCGTGAACACCCTCCAGCACTCAGCAGCTCAAGTTGCGATCTCGATAGGTTGCCGAAGCTGTAACCGCAGCTGACCCACATCAGGAACACCAATCTTCGTGGCCACATTACCTTGGGATGCATGCGGACCCACTGCCACAGATCAGACAGAATCGAAGATGGATTGTGACTCAATGAAACTCAGCCTTCTTCCCTTAATGCTACCGATCTATCAAGTCTTCTCTCACTCTTTGGAACAGCGTCAGAACACCCAAATTCAAACAAGGAAGGTAATGAACCAGCAAACATGCTGTATCACCGTCTCCCCAGGATGGAAGTCCCAAAATGCATAACCAAATTACCCTCAAACTTTCAACCTACAAACAAAATAAATTCCTTTCTGATTCAATTGATTCACAGCCAATCCAAAACAAATTACATGCTCATGATCTGTTTGCCATTTGCAGTGACATGTCGTTCTCTCTTTTCAAAATGTTCGCCATGGTTTGCGGCTTGCACCCAATCCTGTTGAAGAGAACCGCCGGCTGAAAGCTTGGCTACTTCATGCGCTAAGGCATTCCCGTCTCTAGGAACTCAGGTAAACCCACAATTTGAGATATGTCGTGCTAAATCCAAAATGTCATCCAAAATAACTTGAATTTCTGCAATTGATGCCTTTGATTTTAGAGCTTGGATGAGAATCAAACTGTCAGATTCCAAAATAATTCTTTCCAATTGAAAGTTCCTTGCTATTATTAGTGCTTCTCTAACCGCTAAGGCTTCCGCAGCTAAAGGCAAGGTGGCCGCTATTTTAGAGTTTGAGGCTGTGAGAAGATTTTCAGCGTGATCTATGAATAATACTGCTGCTGAGAGCTGTAAAACTTGGTTCGATTGTTCACATTTTTGTCACTTTATTTGGGCCGGAGGTGAACAACTATTCGGCCAATAAAGTACTACTCCCAAATCCCAATTTGGAACCACCCGAAAGTCCACCCAAAACTCCAAAGTAGAAAGAAAAACCTTGTGTTAGAGGCTTGGTTGAGTGGTATGTCATGTGTTTCCTTGACAATTATACCCGGGTTCAAGTTTTAACTTTTATTGGAGGCAAACTCCAATATAATTCTTCATAAATATCAAATTTAAAAAGAATTAAAAGATTAATAATGACGATTATTATTATTATCGTTTTCAGAGTA
>NC_029788.2:132145424-132164564 GCF_000816755.2 Arachis ipaensis | reverse complement strand
TTAAAAAGTAGGGTTTGAGTAAATAATAATTTTTTTTTTATTTTATTTAAAAAAATCCTATAACTCAACAAATTCTTCTACTTATTAAATAAAATTGTCCTAGAAATTAAATATTTTATTTTCTTCTGTTTTCTTTTTCTAAATAGCTATCTAAAATTATATAATATCAATAAACAAGCTTACTTTTTAAGTAATTATTGTTGAACAAGTGATTTGGTTACCCAGTTGTATGACCTTGTCAATTACCGGTTTGGTTCTGAAACATATTTGGTTCTGAAACATATCAGACACGGTGGAGAACTGGAGATGGTAGCGCGAAGAGAGGTCATACGGTGGACACCGTGAAGACTTGTGCCGTTACTCTTGCGGCGGCGTCTGTGTGGTCACGGTGGCTATTTATGGTGTGGGTAATGGGTTGGCAGTGTGGTAACCAAGAACGAAGAACTTGTTGGCTATGGTGTCTCAGTTTCAGCAATCATCGTGTGTTATTGCTACAAATTACCAAAAGTTTAAATCTTTTGAAATACCCAAATGCTTGTTCTTCCTCAATTTTCTCAAACATTTTTGTTCTTCACCTGCACTTGCCTTCGAAGAACCTTGTGTTAAGATTGATCCTAGCTTCAATTCGGACTCTTTCTATGCTTCTCTTATTGATAATTCAACACACAGGAACCAATTGAATCAGATACATTGCCAGTTATATGTCTCGGGGTTGCAGCATAAGGGGTTTCTCATGACAAAACTTGTTAATGGAAGTTCAAATATTGGAGAAGTTTGTTATGCACGCAAGGTGTTCGATGAATTTTGCCATCCGGATGTGTTTATGTGGAATGCTATTATTAGGAGTTATTCGAGAAGCAACATGTTTAGGGAGAGCCTTGAAATGTATAGCCGGATGAGATCGGCAGGGGTGCATCCAGATTGCTACACTTTTCCTTATGTGCTCAAAGCTTGTACTGAGTTATCGGATTTCGGTTTGAGCCGGTTAGTTCATGGTCAGGTGTTCAGATATGGGTTTGTTTTGGATGTGTTTGTGCAGAATGGCCTTTTGGCGTTGTATGCTAAATGTGGTCAAATTGGTAATGCAAGAGTAGTGTTTAATAGGTTGTGTGATAGAACTATTGTTTCATGGACTTCGATCATTTCTGGATATGCGCAGAATGGGGAAGCTATGGAAGCTTTGAGATTGTTTGATCAAATGAGAAAAACCGATGTGAAACCAGATTGGATTGCTCTGGTAAGCATTCTGAGGGCTTATACTGATGTGGATGACCTGGAGCAAGGAAGATCTCTTCATGGTTGTGTCATCAAAATGGGTCTTGAAGATGAGCCCGATTTGCATATTTCGCTTATAGCATTGTATGCAAAATGTGGTCAGGTGACAATTGCAAGATCTTTTTTTGATCAAATGGAGACGAATAATGTGATTATGTGGAATGCAATGATATCTGGTTATGCAAAAAATGGTCATGCCGAGGAAGCAGTACAATTATTTCACGACATGATCAGAAGAAATATACGACCAGATTCTGTCACTGTTAGATCTGCAGTCTTAGCTTGTGCACAAGTTGGTTCCGTTGAATTAGCACAATGGATGGATGACTATGTTACTGCGAGTAAATATAGAACTGACATCTTTGTTAACACCACCCTCATAGACATGTATGCAAAATGTGGAAGTGTAGAATTTGCTCGCAGGGTATTCGATCGTACATCTGAAAAGGATGTTGTTGTCTGGAGTGCAATGATTATGGGATATGGATTACACGGTCAAGGCTGGGAAGCGATTTGTCTTTACCAAGCAATGAAACAAGCAGGGGTTTGTCCAAATGATGTCACCTTTATCGGGCTTCTCACAGCATGCAATCATTCTGGCCTTGTAAAACAGGGTTGGGAGCTGTTCCATTGCATGAGAGACTTCGGAATTGAGCCTCGCAATGAGCATTATTCATGTGTGGTTGACCTCTTGGGGCGCGCAGGTTATCTAGACAGAGCTTTTGCTTTTGTCATGACAATGCCAATTGAACCTGGTGTGAGTGTTTGGGGAGCACTTCTGAGTGCATGCAAGATCCATCGCCATGTAATGATGGGAGAATATGCAGCAAACAAGCTATTCTCATTGGATCCTTATAACACAGGACACTATGTACAACTCTCTAATCTTTATGCTTCCTCGCGTATGTGGGATTGCGTTGCACGTGTTCGTGTTCTTATGAAGGAAAAAGGGTTAAATAAAGACCTTGGATTCAGTTTAATTGAAATCAATGGGAAACTGCAGGCATTTCATGTAGGCGACAAGTCGCATCCAAGGACCGAGGAAATCTTCAATGAGCTTCAGAGATTGGAGAAAAGGTTGAACGAGATTGGGTTTGTCCCTCATACAGATTCTGTTCTGCATGATCTGAATTATGAAGAGAAGGAGGAGAATCTTTGTGTTCATAGTGAGAGGATTGCAATTGCTTATGGGCTAATTAGTACTGCTCCTGGAACGACGCTTAGAATCATAAAGAATCTTAGAGCATGTATAAACTGTCATGCAGCAATAAAGCTTATATCAAAGCTTGTTCAAAGAGAGATCATTGTAAGGGATTCAAATAGGTTTCATCATTTTAAGGATGGTTTGTGTTCATGTGGAGACTATTGGTGAGAGAGATGAAGTGATTTATGAATGGCTCAACCTCAAGACACCATAGAGAAGATAAAGAGAAAGAGAACGTAACATCAGGACCCATTTGGATCTTCTCTTCTTTGATCTCTAAAAGACACCATTTTTGGGATTTTTTTAACTCATTTCTCTTCATTCACCATTTTTTATCTGTGTATTTTAATTGTTCCGTTTATTTTAATATTGTTATCTGTATATTCTAGTTTTTTTCTTGTGTTACTTACTTCATTTCTAGGGTTTTCATTTCTAAGGTTTGATTCATGATATTTGTGGTGTGTTGCTAAGATGTGGTTGTCAAATACTCAAATTGTGTAGTCTATTTATTGGCAAAATCTGTCCATGAATGAAACAAATACGAGAGGAAAAAGAATTTATCGATATATATCAAATGAATTGATCTATATGACTCTGAATGTTATTTTCTTGCTAAATTGATCAAGATAATGGGGAGTGGGTTTGGGGATAGTCACCTAATCCTATGGAATGGAATAAAATTTGGAAGTTGTGGTATTTTATCTGTAAGGGGTATTTGCTATTTAGAAATTCTATGATAATTCAGTATGTAACATAGAGGAGGGAATTCTGTTGGCACTCTAGAACAGCAGAAGTATGTCTTTACACTGGAACATATGATGCACTTTTTTATGTTTATGATTTGTTCCCTTTATGTTGACCTAGACATTTTGCTTTTCAAAAACAATAATAAAATATATTGATTCTGTGCATATGTGTTTACCATGGAATTAAAGGTTTGGTGTTAATTTTTATGAAAACATCACATCACTTAAATTTTTTACTTTCTTTTGTTCTGGTACTGGACAAAAAATCTGTGTTGTATTACAAATATTTGGATGAACATTTAAAGAAATATAGTTTTAGTTTCTGACCTTATAACCATGTATTTCTGAACTATTTGTTTACATTAGATTATTGCAATGTTTGAAGCTTTTATTGATATCAGTTCTCAAGTTTTAATTTGTTAATATGAATGTATCTTTTATTGCAGGTTTGTTGTACGTTTTCAGAATTCTAAAGTAGTAATTGTTTTCAGGCTTCAAGGCATAAAATTCTGACATGGATTCAGAACCCAAGTGATCCCTTTGTCTTTTTCGGCTTTCTCTTCTATGTTTAGTTGGGAACATCTCATACTCTTTTGTTTGAAGCAGAGACCCTTATTATGTGCCTAGTTATGAGTGACTTATGGCGTTCCCCGCCAGTGGACTATATGACAAAGATATCCAAATCCCTGACTCGTACCATTTTAAATCTCCTCCTAGTTCACATACTCATGAGCCAACTGAGTGAGTGCATCATAATAATCTATTTTATTTAAATATATTAATATTAATTAGTCAATTTGTTTTTTTATACATCCTTTTTCTGTAATTGTTTTGTGCTACAGAGCCGAGAATCTATTTTCTTTGAAACAGACGCATCCTTATCATGTATTGGCAATGGATCATTATAATAAAAGCATAGATAATAAGGCTTTTAATCTATTGATTTTCTCAAAGTACATTACTTTTATTCGAATTTTTTTTAGTTAGATATTTGTTTTTTAGGAAGAGGAGTACAAGATTTCAAGTTTGGTCAGTATGGGCAAAACCAGGATAATGTGCTTCGGTGATCTTGGTTTTCTTCGCCACCTCTTTTGAAAGGCTGTGCCTAAAATTGCCCATTCGACAGCCGAGCCTAGAATTTTCTATGCTCGAGTTCATGAGTTTGAGGAAATTCATATACCATTTTGTGACTTTTATAGCGATTCTATTGATAACTCAGGTATTCTCATGTGAATGTATATATATAGAATTTTTTTTGTTTAAATTATTTAAAGAACCTTTCACTTGATGTTTGCTAGAGAGCTGTGAGATTTGCAGTCTCAAGAATTATAATGAATTCTGGAAGAAAGCAAAAGAATTAAAGGATAAAGAAGCAGATAAAGCAAAGGCAATTCATAACTATGGATATTTTCTCCATCCAATTAATTTTAGTAGCATGTACCAATCTTCCCATGGAGACAAATAAATGTAGGCAACAACTGCTTTTTATTATTTGTCTTGTTTTTTTGAACTTTATATTTATTTATTTATTTATTTTATTCTCTTTGGAACTCTCCAACAATGACACAAATATTATTAGGAAGCTCTTTCTAACCTTGTGTGGGGCCAATTTGTTATGTATGTCAGATAAACTTAGTAAATATTTTATTGTTTTTTTATTTTTTTCATTTGTGTCCTGTTATGGTTTTTATTTTATTGTCTAATTCTTATTCTTGAAACTGTAGGATGAACAGTGAATCGGATGGAAGGTGAAAGAGATCTAGGATGCCTGGTCCAGTAGTCCCTAGAAAAGTATGAAAGACATTACAACAATGATATGTTTGGTAGTAACAATTCTAAAAAATACTTTGTATTAAGTATCTTATACACTTTTTACTATAATAATGATAGGTTTAGATAGTTATAGGTGGTTTTAAATTGTGATTACAGTTTGTCACGGAGAGAAAGAAAATGCAGCTGATGTTGTCACATGAATTCAATTGGAATGGTGTTTATGGTGATGGAATTCTTTGAAATTTGTTTTTTTCTTGGTTGGTTGTTTGAATTTCTATGAGGCTTTGGATTTTGGTGATGGGTTCAATGGTTTGAATTAACTGTTAGAATTTGAAATCCAATACTTACACGGAGATTGTTTGAAACAATGCACATTGACTAAGGAATACTCAGCATGCTCCTAAAGCTAATTCAACCAGTTATTCTTGGAATAAGAAAATAGAAAAGGTGATAGACAAATTGACAACCACCAAAATATACTTGAGTTGTCAAAGATAAAAGTTTAAAATAATCTTGTCTTTGAAGGTTTTTAAAGTAATTGACAGTTAATAATTTGTCATAGATTTTGTTGAATACTATTATATTTGATGTTATAATGTCTATATGTTTTCATCTAATTAAGTTAAATTCATTACAAGTCTAAAAATGTATAGAAACAGAGAGATGGCAGCTCCACCTGCTAGGGAACGTGCCCTTTACGATTACCTCATCAAGCTCCTTCTTATTGGCGATAGCGGTTTTTTCCTTCTTTCCCTTTTCCCTAATTATTCTTGTTATAATTATAGTTAATTATTATTATCTCAACATGTTGTGTTTACATAACTTGATTTTTGTTTAGGTGGATTATTTGGGTTCTCGTTTACTTTCCAGATCTTGTGCACTATATCAAATTATATAGAGGGAAATTATAACTTGGGATTTTACAATGGTTGATGTGGCAATGAGGTTGAAGAAGATGTTGGAGAAGTACTTTGATTCTCTACTTAGCTAGGCCTAGAATTAAAGTATATAGCTGAGTAGCAGGCATTTGAAGTTGTGCAAGTTACATTAAGTGGGAATGAATGTGTATTTTTTGTCCCTTTGTATTTCCCAACTTCAAAAGTTTATGGTTTGACTTTTAAGATAGTATTTGAAATATTAGTTGTTGGACTTTGTCTTGAGTTTATTTCAATTTTCTTCTTTTCTTGTACCCTGTCTACTAAGAAAAATATCTAACTTGTCTAGATTCAGATATAGATTATTAGAAACATTTTCATATCTTGTTTCCAAATGTTTTTTTTTCTTTGTTGGTTGGCTGTAGAATCTTGAGATGCATAAATCTAAGAAGGAAAAAATGCCATGCCATCTCAAACTCAAAGGCACATGACATGCACATGCTAATGCTACTTCAGTTTGGATGTCTATTTGAAATGACACGTGGCTTCGTAGTTTGGTGGTGAAGGATTATTATTATACTTTTGCTAAGATGTTCAGATTCCCAATATAGATTGTGATTGACTCATTGGTAGTTCTTTCATAATAATCTTGGAACAATGTTCTTTTTTACATCATTTTAATTTCTGCATAAACATTTCCTACTTCTCAGATGAATCAAACATTTTCAGGATTTTTGATGTAATTAATTAGCATAATTTGTGATCAAAATGGAAAGTTAAAATAGTTTGATACTTATTATTGTCAAATGTTATACACAAATTACATTAAAAAAAAATTACTGGTTAAGTAGCCTGGTATATTCAAATAGAATAAGGTCCAGTTTGGGTAAACAACTTAATTAAGTTACTTTTGAAGAAATAACTTAAACAATAAATGCTTATATTAAAAGTAGCTTATAAATAAGTTATTTTGTTTTTGGTTTTTTAGTTCTAAAAGTACTTATTTTAAGAAAAAAGTGATAAAAAATTTTTTATTATGAGAGAAGTTATTTTTTTAACTTCTCCTTAAGCACCAAAATAGTTTTTTAGAAAGTTACAATTTTATTTTGAAAATTATACCAGACATTAATACTACACATTTTTATAAGTTAAAAGTAAAAAAAAAAAAATAACTTATGAACCTATTTAAACGGGGCCTTAAGACATATTCTTATGTCTAATGAGTTTTTTTGTTTTACTTTTTTTCTGTACTCATGATAAGTGTTTTACATTATTATATTTTACAATCAAATGAAAATTTAAAATAACCAAATATTTAGCCACGTCAATTTAAAAAGTCACCTCATATTTAAGGATGGTTTGTGTTCATTTGGAGACTATTGCTGAGAGAGATGAAGTATGATTTATGAATGGCTCAACCTCAAAACCAGCATACTCCAAAAAGCTAATTCAACCAGTTATTATTGGGATAAGAAAATAGAGAAGGGGATGACAACAATCAAAATATATTTAGAGCAGCCAAAGATAAAAGTTCAAAATAATCTTTTCTTTGAAGGTTTTTAAAGTAATTTACAGTTAAGAATTTGTCAGATTTTGTTGAGTACTATTATATTTTTTTTGGTGACTGAGTACTATTATATTTGATATTATGTGTGTTGTTGTGAAATAAAAGATATATATAATAGAGATGTATAAATAGAAGACTCTAATATTAAAATAATTAGCTCAATAATAATTTATATATATATAATAATATTATATGTTGTAATGTATATATATATACAAAGATAGAAAGGAGTATTAAAAATAAAGAGAGAGAGAATCGCATATGTTTATTGTTGCAATCTCAATATAATAAAGATGGTTAATATTGCTATTAATATTATATGCAAAGAGTAATAGAAAATAGAATTCAAAATACTTATAAAATAAAAGAAGAGAAAGAACTGTAGTAGAAATATAAAGAGAAGAGTATTTGAGTTTATTATTGTTGTTGTATTTCTCTCGGAGGCAAAGGCCTCTATTTATACATGTACGAGGGGGATCAATTTCAACATTCATTAATTATTATTCCTTCTTTGAGAATGTGAGTACTGCATGGGAATGGGCATCCACGTCCCATTCTTATCTCAACATGTGTATATTTTCTTTTAATTAATTAAGTTAAATTCTTTACGAGTCTAAAAATCTATATCTGAATTTGTTTAGGTGAGCTTTAAAAAAAAATTTTTTTCGAGTTATTTTTTTTTTAAAGATCTTATAGAAAAGTAAAAGTAATTTTATGTTTGGATATTTCATGTAAAAAGATCTTTTTATCTATCAATTATGTTTAAGTATAATGATATAAAAGTACTTTTTTATTTATTTATTACACGAAAAATATCTTTTTTTTAAGAGAAAAGATCTTTTAAAAAATAATATAAATTACAACTTTTTTTTTTATTTTTCTAGTACTTTTACTTTTATTACTATAAATTTGCCAAACACGTTAAAAAATAGAAAAAGATATTTTTTATTAAAATAATGATACCCAAACAAACACAGAAACTATTTCGAATTATTTGCAATTATTTTTTTAATTAGAAAAATGAAAATAGAAAAGATGGGAAATTGAAGAGAAGTATATATAAGAGAGAAAGGTGGCGGCGTCTACCTCCGCCTACGGTAGAGCAACATAGGGAAGATAAAGAAAAAGAGAACGTAACATCACGACCCATTTGGATATTCTTTTCTTTGATCTCTGAAAGACACCATTTTTGGGATTTTTTAACCCATTTCTCTTCATTCACCATTTTTTATCTGTGTATTTTAATTGTTCTGTATATTTTAATAT
The DNA here is from genome assembly GCF_000816755.2 of Arachis ipaensis. NCBI lineage: Eukaryota > Viridiplantae > Streptophyta > Magnoliopsida > Fabales > Fabaceae > Arachis > Arachis ipaensis. The sequence goes on along the minus strand of NC_029788.2, from coordinate 132,155,858 downwards.
TGTTATCTGTATATTCTAGTTTTTTTTCTTGTGTTACTTCAATTCTAGGGTTTGATTCATGATATTTGTGGTGTGTTGCTAAGATGTGGTTGTCAAATACTCAAATTGTGTAGTCTATTTATTGGCAAAATCTGTCCATGAATGAAACAAATATGAGAGGAAAAAGAATTTATCGATATATATCAAATGAATTGATCCATATGACTCTGAATGCTATTTTCTTGCTAAATTGATCAAGATAATGGGGAGTGGGTTTGGGGATAGTCACCTAATCCTATGGGATGGAATAAAATTTGGAAGTTGTGGTATTTTATCTGTAAGGGGTATTTGCTATTTAGAAATTCTATGATAATTCAGTATGTAACATAGAGAAGGGGATTCTGTTGGCACTCTAGAACAGCAGAAGTATGTCTTTACACTGGAACATATGATGCACTTTTTTAAGTTTATGATTTGTTCCCTTTATGTTGACCTAGACATTTTGCTTTTCAAAAACAATAATAAAATATATTGATTCTGTGCATATGTGTTTACCATGGAATTAAAGGTTTGGTGTTAATTTTTATGAAAACATCACATTGCTTATATTTTCTTACTTTCTTTTGCTCTGATACTGGACAAAAAATCTGTGTTGTATTACAAATCTTTCGATGAATATTTACAGAAATATAGTTTTAGTTTCTGACCTTATAACCATGTATTCCTGAATTATTTGTTTACATTAGATTCATTGCAATGTTTGAAGCTTTTATTGATATCAATTCTCAAGTTTTAATTTGTTAATATGAATGTATCTTTTATTGCAGGTTTGTTGAATGTTTTCAGAATTCTGAAGTAGTAATTGTTTTCAGGTTTCAAGGCATAAAATTCTGACATGGATCCAAAACCCAAGTGAGCTCGTTTTCTTTTTTGGCTTTTGCTCGTATGTTTAGTTGGGACCATCTCATACTCCTTTGTTTGAAGCAGAGACCCTGATTATTATGTGCCTGGACTTATCATCAATGGACTATATGACAAAGATATCCAAATCCCTGACCCTTCTTATTCTGTGCCTGAACTTATGAAGGGCGCCACCAGTAGACTATATGACAAAGATATCCAAATCCCTGACTGGTACCATTTTAAATCTCCTCCTAGTTCACATACTCGTGAGCCAACTGAGTGAGTTCATCATAACAATCTATTTTGTTTAAATATATTAATATTAATTAATCAGTTTGTTCTTTTATACATCTTTTTTCTGTAATTGTTTTGTGCTACAGAGCCGAGAAACAATTTAATTTGAAACAGACGCATCCTTACCATGTATTGGCAATGGATCATTATAACAAAAGCATAGATAATAAGGTTTTTAATCTATTGCTTTTCTCAAAGTTTATTACTTTTATTCGAATTTTTGTTGTTGTTGATATTTGCTTTTTCAGGAGGAGGAGTATGAGATTTTAAGTTTGGTCAGTATGGGCAAAACAGTGTGCTTCGGTTACCTTGGTTTTCTTCGTCACCTCTTTTGGAAGGCCGTGCCTAAAAATTCCCCTTCGACAGCCGAGCCTAGAATTTTCTATGCTCGAGTTCACGAGTTTAAGGAGATTCATATACTATTTTGTGGCTTTTATAGCGATTCTATTGATGACTCAGGTATTCTCATGTGAATGTATATATATAGAATTTTTTTTGTTTAAATTATTTAAATAACCTTTCACTTGATGTTTGTTAGAGAGCTGTGAGATTTGCGGTCTCAAGAATTATGATGAATTCCGGAAGAAAGCAAAAGAATTGCAGGATAAAGAAGAAGAGAAAGCAATGGCAATTAATAACGGTGGATATTTGTTCTGTCCAATTAATTTTAGCGCCATGTACCAGTCTTCCCATGGAGACAAACAAATGTAAGCAACAACTACTATTTATTGTTTGTCTTGTTTTTTCTGTTTTTTTGAAGTTTATATTTATTTATTTATTTTATTCTCTTTGGAACTCTCCAACAATGTTACTAGGAAGCTCTTTCTAACCTTGTGTGGGGCCAATTTGTTATGTATGTGAGATAAACTTAGGAAATACTTTGTTGTTTTCTGATTTTTTTTTTTCATTTGTGTCCTGTTATGGTTTTTATTTTGTTGCCTAATTCTTATTCTTGAAACTGTAGGATGAACAGTGAATCGGATGGAAGGTGAAAGAGACCCAGGATGCCTGGTCCCTAGAAAAGTATGAAAGACATTACAATAATGATATGTTTGGTAGTAACAATTCTGGAAAATACTTTGTATTAAGTTTCTTATGCACTTTTTACTATAATAATGATAGGTTTGGATAGTTATAGGTGGTTTTAAATTGTGATTACAGTTTGCCACGGAGAGAAAGAAAATGCAGCTGATGTTGTCACATAAATTCGATTGGAATGGTGTTTATGGTGATGGAATTCCTTGAAATTTGTTTTTTTCTTGGTTGGTTGTTTGAATTTGTATGAGGCTTTGGATTTTGGTGATGGCTTCAATGGTTTGAATTAACTGTTAGAATTTGAAATCCAATACTTACACGGAGATTGTTTGAAACAATGCATATTGACTAAGGAATACTCAGCATGCTCCTAAAGCTAATTCAACCAATTATTCTTGGGATAAGAAAATAGATTTTGTTGAATACTATTATATTTGACATTATAATGTGTATATGTTTAATTAAGTTAAATTCATTAGAAGTCTAAAAATGTATAGAAACTATTTTGCATTATTTGCAATTATTTTTTTAATTAGAAAAATAAAAGTGGGAAATAGAATGAGAAGTATAAAGAGAAACATAGGGAAGATAAACAGAAAGAGAACGTAACATAACGACCCATCTGGATCTTCTCTTCTTTGATCTCTGAAAGACACCATTTTTGGGATATTTTTTAACCCATTGGCAGCTCAACCTGGTAGGGCACGTGCCGATTACGATTACCTCATCAAGCTCCTTCTTATTGGCGATAGCGGTATGTTCCTTCTTTCCCTTTTCCCTAATTATTCTTGTTATAATTATAGTTAATTATTATCTCAACATGTTGTGTTTACATAACTTGATTTTTGTTTAGGTGGATTATTTCGTTTTATTTGGTCTTGAATCATGGGATCCCTGAAGATATGCTTTTTACTTAGCTTACATTCCATTGCCATTACCGGAAGGGATTTTTTTTTTTGGTAGATTAATTGTTAATGGTGGTGTGGTATTGAGCTGAAACATCAAACATTATGTAGAGGAAAGTTATAATTTTGGGATTTTAGGACAGTTGATGAGGCATTGAAGTTGAAGATGTTGGAGGAGTACTTCGATTCTCTACTTAGCTAGGCCTAGAAGTAAAGTATATAGCTGAGTAGCAGGCATTTGAAGTTGTGCAAGTTTCATGAAGCTTGCCAGGCACACTGTGGAATGGTGGTAAAGAGTGTTTAAGACAAGATTAAGAAGAGAAACTCACATAGGGACATTTTGATTTATGCCGTTAGGATTATATTACGGGTAGATGGCAGGGTTTTTGTTGGAGAGCAGTTTATTAGTGTTCTTCGGCTCATCTAAAATTACCAGTATCATGGTGTTTCCAAATGTAAAAAATATATATATCAACTTGCTTGTCCAAATATACAAGTTCATATATCTGTTTCTGTCTTCTTTTGCGATTTTCTGATGGTTCCTTCACCACCAGTTTCATCAGCACTATTGGGTTCGTATCTATTGATTCTTCATTCCTTGTGAAAATGCTATGGGAGTTACAACATGTTGATGTGGCATATTGTACTTTCAAAATACATCAATTTAATACAGCCATTGTAAGTTGTCACCAACATCTAAACATATATTCTCTGTCTATGCGTCGATAACACAGGTAAAAATTGATAATTTTGTTATGGAAAATCTTTTTATCTTACAATTTATTACCCAATTTTGCAGCATTGATTTTAAGATAAGAACCATTGAACTTGACGGTAAACGCATTAAGTTACAAATCTGGGACACAGCCGGTCAGGAGCGATTTCGAACTATTACCACAGGTATGGGCATTTGTTTTATGCAACCTGGCTAATCTAACATGTTGTGCTCGTTTTAGTTTCACTGTTATTTGATGTTTGTATGCGGATAAATGTCCCAAACTTTGATTTTATCTCCCCCATTAATTGGATAGAGGGAAAATGTTTCTTACAATCTGACATGCTTTTGCAGCTTATTACCATGGAGCCATGGCCATTTTGCTTGTTTACGATGTTACTGATGAAGCATCTTTCAACAGTACTACTCTCCTTACCCTGATTGCATTAGCGTTTAAAAATGTTTTCAGTTTCAGTCTTCTGGTGTTTAATTTCTTTCTCTGATTTCTATTAAATTATGTCAACAAAGAGGTTATGTGCTTTGTAGTTAAGCCTCTTTGTCCATGTTGACCAGCTTTCAATTTTTAATGTACCTGCTTCTTTCTATGAAGATATTAGGAATTGGATTCGCAACATTGAACAACATGCTTCTGACAATGTAAACAAGATCCTTGTTGGTAACAAGGCTGATATGGATGAAAGTAAAAGGGTATGTACCTAAGAGGGTTATCTTTATGTTCATATCCGTCTTTATCTTACTGTTATCGCTCGATACCAACGCAAGGTCCCTTTTCTCCTCTATAGGCTGTTCCTACCGCCAAAGGTCAAGCTCTCGCCGATGAGTATGGTATCAAGTTTTTTTTCGAAACTGTGAGTAGAACATGGTTGACAACCACATTTTCATTGAGTTTCATGTGACTTCATTATGTTTTATATTGGAAGAACATTTGCAGAGTGCAAAGACAAACATGAATGTAGAGGATGTTTTCTTTTCAATAGCTAGAGATATCAAGCAAAGGCTTGCTGACACAGATTCTAAGGCTGAAGTATGTACTTGACCTTTTATTTTCGTCCATTTCATTATTTCTTTTCTAAAAGATTAGGGCTTGTTTGGTTCATATTTCATTTTCTTCATGCATAAGATCTCGAAAGCAGAAAACATTAAAAATGAAAACATCAACCGGATAAGGCTTAAACTATATATGGGGGTTAAGGCAGTACATAAAAATGTTGCTTCTTTGGTGCTTGATGATGATACTGATATTATCTATCTGTGGTGGTTCAGCCTCAGGCGATCAAGATCAACCAACCGGACCAGGCTGCCGGTGGTGGCCAAGCCGCTCAAAAGTCGGCCTGCTGTGGTTGATGAAAATAACAATTGTGCAGTAAGGAGGGTGAAGATTCAACAACACTTGCCCCTTCAAATGGGTATTATACTTAATTTGATGACATTACAAGTGGGAATGAATGTGTATTTTTTTGTCCCTTTGTATTTCCCAACTTCAAAAGTTTATGGTTTTAAGATAGTATTTCAAATATTAGTTGTTGGACTTTGTCTTGAGTTTATTTCAATTTTCTTCTTTTTCTTTTCTTGTACCCTGTCTACTAAGAAAAATATCTAACTTGTCTAGATTCAGATGTAGATTATTAGAAACATTTTCATATCTTGTTTCCAAATGTTTTTTTTTCTTTGTTGGTTGGCTGTAGAATCTTGAGATGCATAAATCTAAGAAGGAAAAAATGCCATGCCATCTCAAACTCAAAGCACATGGCATGCACATGTTAATGCTACTTCAGTTTGGATGCCTACTTGAAATGACACGTGGCTTCATAGTTTAGTGGTGAAGGATTATTATTATGCTTTTGCTAAGATGTTCAGATTCCCAATATAGATTGTGATTACTGATTGACTCATTGGTAGTTCTTTCATAGTAATCTATGAACAATGTTCTTTTTTACATCATTTTAATTTCTGCATAAACATTTCCTACTTCTCAGATGAATCAAGCATTTTCAGGATTTTTTATGTAATTAATTAGCATAATTTGTGATCAAAATGGAAAGTTAAAATAGTTTGATACTTAGGGCCCGTTTGGGAAACACCAAAAAGTTACTTTTTTCAACTTTTGACTTATAGAAAGTTATATTAATGTGTTTGGTACAAATTTTTAGATAAACTTTTAACTTTTCAAAAAGTTATTTAAGAGCTTTTGAAGAAGTTAAAAAATGTGACTTTTCCTATTTTCAAAAGCTATTTTATCACTCTTATTTAATGCACAACTTTAAAACAATGACTTCCATAATAACTTTCCAAATTCAAAATAACTTATTTAAAAGTTAATATTAATAAAAGTCCTTATATTTTAAGCTCTTTTTTCAAAAGAACTTATTTAAGAAATTTAGCCAAACTGACTCAACCAGGTTAAAATATTTTTTAAGTAGCCTGGTTTATTCAAATAGAGTAAGGCATATTCTTATGTCTAATGAGTTTTTTTGTTTTACTTTTTTTCTGTACTTATGATACGTGTTTTACATTATTATATTTTACAATCAAATGAAAATTTAAAATAACCAAATATTTAGCCACGTCAATTTAAAACGTCACCTCATATTTGGATATAGACAAAGAGGGTTTGTTTGAAAATCTAATTATTATTATCTTTCTTTTTATTGGTCAACATTCCCTTTCACGTTCTGATTAATATAATAATGGTGCCATCTGCCAAGCTTTCTGGAATAAAAACACCAATATTGACTCAGTAACACATCAATCATCTCATTGTCATTGACTTTGAGAATCTTCCATGGTGAAATCATTTCTTAGTTTCTTACCCAATCATATATTAATAATTACAAGCTTTTAAATATTCATTTTGGACGGAGCAGTAAAAAAATTTCATATTTTTTTTTCTATGAAAAGAAAAAACTTTGCTATGTACATTTTGAATGGACTATAACAATTTGACCATTGAATTTGTGGCAAAACTATCTTTCTTTTCTTTCATGAATATAGTAAAAGAAAGGGTAAAATATATTTTGTCCCTGAAGTTTGACAAAAATTTTAAAAATATTCTTAAGTTTTATTTTGTTTCAATTTTATTCCGAAAGTTCTCGATTTGCATCAAATATACTCCGGACTGCTAAATTTTCAAAAAATTTAAGACTAATTCAACAACAATTTCATAACAACCCTCAACACAAGCAAAGCAAGCATAATTTTCTTGCATTATTGTTAGATTGGTCTTAATTTTTTTGAAAATTTAGCCGTTAAGGATATATTTGATGCAAATCGAAAATTTTTGGAATAAAATTGAAATAAAATAAAACTTAGGAATATTTTTGAAATTTTTGCCAAATTTCAGAGATAAAAAATATATTTTACCCTAAAAAAAATTTGATTATAGGTTTGGTCGAAGGTTGGGACCCGAGAAAAATGAAAAGGAAAAAGAGAGGGTAAGAAGAAAGTGCATATATTCTTTGTTTCTCGATCGACGATAGTGGGAATACGCAATCAACGTTAGAGATTTAGGAATTAGGAAAAAGCTTTCATTTTTACTCTTTTCAGTTTTCCCATTCCAGCACTTACTCGCTTCGCTTCACCGCTACTAGGGTTCGCTTCGCCCCCCTTTCCATTTTCTGTACAATTCTCTCTTCAGGTTCTTCTTCTTCCTCCCTTGTAATTCCTCTCTTCACCTACTATTTCTCCCCTTCAAGTTATCACATTTTTTTATAAATTTTTTCTCGTTTCGATTCATACACTTATGTTTTGTTAGACTTGAATCTATGGATCTTTCAAAATCCTGCGCTTTTTTTTCTTTCTATTTTTGTAATTAAAAGTTGAATCTTTTATATCTATTGATTAGACATAAATGTTGCATCTATTGTTTTCTGGCGTTGGAGATGGTAGTTTTTTTTTTTTTTTTTTAATTTATTTGTTTTAGCTGACCCTGATTGATTTTTTGTATGTGTGCGTTAGATGTGTGCCTATGATAAAGGAAGAACTTGAGTAGTGAAGATCTTTGGAAGGAACTAAAGAAATAAAATTTTGGTGATATTGTTGGTTAGTTGTTTTGGATTGAGATCCAATGGCATGGTTTAGAGCTGGAGCCAGCATTGCAAAGCATGCAATTAGGAGGACCCTTTCTCAGAGTAGATCCTCGTATCTGGTGTCAAGGGCTAGGGTCTTCCCATCATCACAACCACCACCACCATCACAGGGTAGAGGATTCCACACCACTCTTTTCAAGTGCAAGGAGCAAGCTGCGCCTGTACCCCGTGCTGTGCCCCTTTCAAGGTTGACCGATAGCTTCTTGGATGGGACAAGCAGCGTGTACTTGGAGGAGCTTCAGAGAGCTTGGGAGGCTGATCCCAACAGTGTTGATGAGTCATGGGACAATTTCTTTAGGAACTTTGTGGGTCAAGCTGCCACATCGCCTGGGATTTCTGGCCAAACAATTCAGGAGAGTATGAGATTGTTGTTGCTGGTGAGGGCATACCAGGTGAATGGCCACATGAAGGCCAAATTGGACCCTTTGGCTTTGGAGGAGAGAGAAATCCCTGATGATTTGGACCCTGCCCTTTACGGTTTTACTGAGGCTGATCTCGATAGGGAATTCTTCTTGGGGGTGTGGAGGATGTCTGGCTTTTTGTCCGAGAATCGTCCTGTGCAAACCCTTAGGTCCATTCTGACACGGCTAGAGCAGGCTTATTGTGGAAGCATTGGATACGAGTATATGCACATTGCAGACCGCAACAAGTGTAATTGGCTAAGGGAGAAGATTGAAACCCCTACCCCTACACAGTATAACCGGGAGCGCCGTGAGGTTATTTTCGATAGGCTTGCTTGGAGTACACTGTTTGAGAACTTCTTAGCCACCAAGTGGACTTCAGCAAAGAGGTTTGGACTTGAAGGAGGTGAGACACTTATTCCAGGCATGAAAGAGATGTTTGATCGCGCTTCTGATCTTGGGGTTGAGAGCATAGTTATAGGAATGGCACATCGTGGAAGACTGAATGTATTGGGTAATGTTGTTCGGAAGCCACTCCGTCAAATCTTTTGTGAGTTTAGTGGTGGTCATCAGCCTGAGGATGAAGTTGGGCTTTACACAGGAACTGGTGATGTTAAGTATCACTTAGGAACGTCTTATGATCGCCCTACACGTGGTGGCGGGAGGATACATTTGTCTTTAGTGGCAAATCCTAGTCACTTGGAAGCTGTCAACCCTGTTGTTGTTGGGAAAACTCGAGCAAAGCAGTACTACTCAAATGATGTGGACCGAACAAAAAACATGGGTATATTGATTCATGGAGATGGTAGTTTTGCTGGACAGGGCGTCGTCTATGAAACCCTGCATCTTAGTGCTCTTCCAAATTATACTACGGGTGGGACTATACATATTGTCTTCAATAATCAAGTTGCATTTACAACTGATCCAAGGTCTGGCAGGTCCTCACAGTATTGCACTGACGTTGCCAAGGCTTTAGATGCTCCTATCTTTCATGTGAATGGTGATGATGTGGAAGCAGTTGTGCATGCCTGTGAACTTGCAGCTGAGTGGCGCCAGACTTTCCATTCAGATGTGGTTGTCGACTTAGTGTGCTACCGTCGATTTGGTCACAATGAGATTGATGAACCATCTTTCACGCAGCCTAAGATGTATAAGGTTAGCCCTTTTGGTTATTATGCCTTTTGTACTTTCTTCTTTTTATATGCATGTGGCTTTGGGACTAATTAATTGGACTTGCAACTTTCTCCTCTATATAGGTCATCCGCAGCCATCCTTCAGCACTTGAGATCTATCAGAAGAAGCTACTGGGAACTGGGGAGGTGACAAAAGAGGACATTGATAGAATACACAAAAAAGTCACTTCAATTCTAAATGAAGAATTTTCAGCTAGTAAAGATTACATTCCAAAACGAAGGGATTGGCTTTCGGCGTATTGGCTTGGTTTCAAGTCACCTGAGCAGATTTCACGTATCCGAAATACTGGGTATGGTACATTTCATGTTCCTTTTCCATTGGTATTTTCTGTTATCTGTACAACACTGCTGAAATATGTGATCTTTTTCCTGCAGTGTGAAACCAGAAATTTTGAAGAATGTCGGGAAAGCAATCACAACCATCCCGGAGAATTTCACACCTCATAAAGCAGTGAAGAGGATTTATGAGCAGCGTGCCCAAATGATTGAAACAGGGGAAGATATTGACTGGGGTTTTGCAGAAGCACTTGCTTTTGCTACGTTGGTAGTTGAAGGCAATCATGTTCGATTAAGTGGTCAGGATGTTGAAAGAGGAACTTTCAGTCACCGCCATGCTGTAGTCCATGATCAGACAACAGGGGAGAAATATTGCCCCCTTGACCATATTGTCATGAACCAAAATGAAGAGATGTTCACTGTCAGCAACAGGTAATCCTTCCGTTTACAGAGATGTAGTCATCTTGTTTGCCTTTGCCTGTCTTTTGGGAGTTCCAACTTCCAATTTGAAAATACATATGCCGAATTTCTTTTAACTGATATATAGTCATATTATTTTATTAAATTGTTATTTTGGATTCCTCGTGCTACTGTTATTTTTATTATAAAATGAAAAAGTCAATTATA
>NC_029788.2:132129885-132145355 GCF_000816755.2 Arachis ipaensis | reverse complement strand
AGTAAACTACAATAAAAGATTATGTAATTATATATATATATTTTTAGTTTGATTTTGCTCTGAAGGCTCAAGCTTCTGAGATGTGGATTAATTTCTTGCTGATAAGTTAATCATGAATATTTTGTTTTCTCTTGTAGTTTGTTTTATATTTTAATTCTAATCTTTGTTTTGACTGACTTATATGTTATATGTAAGTAAAGTTGTTTTCACATTAACCCAGATGACTTGAATATTTTAAGTCTATCTCTGTTATGACTTCATATGATTGTTGCTCATTCTGTTTTCTCATTTCCCCTATATTCCCACTTGATATTTATATTTAACTAATGATGGATTATTTTGGTATTACCTTCTGGCTAAGAAAACTTTGAATCATTGTACAGTTCACTTTCCGAGTTTGGTGTTCTTGGATTTGAATTGGGTTACTCCATGGAAAATCCAAATTCACTGGTGATCTGGGAGGCGCAGTTTGGTGATTTTGCTAATGGGGCTCATGTGATATTTGACAATTTCTTGTCTTCTGGTGAGGCTAAGTGGCTCCGTCAGACTGGGCTTGTCGTGTTACTTCCTCATGGTTATGATGGCCAAGGCCCTGAGCATTCAAGTGCCAGATTGGAACGCTTCCTTCAGGTTTCCTCGTCAATCTATATTCTAATTTCTTTGAACTACTACACTTGGCTGTTGGATCTTTTTGTTTTAAAATCCTTTTAGTGCAAACAAGCAATTAACCTAAATAATGCTATGCTACTGATTACTTATATGACTTTGCCTTTTCTTTGTTTCATTTGCTCTGTTAATTCTCAATTTTATCTGTTTTTAATGGCAGATGGCTGATGACAATCCTTATGTTATTCCTGAGATGGATCCAACTCTTCGGAAACAGATTCAGGAGTGCAATTTGCAGATTGTGAATGTCACAACTCCTGCTAACTTCTTCCATGTTTTGCGGAGACAGGTTGGTAAAATTGTTTAAATAGTTAGTTTTGTCACTTGAAGTTATGTTCCTTACTTTTGTCATAGTATGCTGCTTTCCTTCTTTCAGATACATAGAGAATTCCGCAAACCTCTCATTGTAATGTCCCCTAAGAACCTGCTTCGTAGTAAGGCTTGCCGATCAAATTTGTCCGAGTTTGATGATGTCCAAGGACACCCAGGTTTTGACAAGCAGGGAACCAGATTTAAGCGCCTCATAAAGGACCAAAATGACCACTCAGACCTTGAGGAGGGTATTAGACGCCTCGTACTTTGTTCTGGAAAGGTTTGTGCTACTCATATTAACAACCTTTTTGTCATATTGCCCTTTATCTTAAAAAAAAAAAATTAACTTCTTTTATCTGATGGATTTTATTAAATAGAGAAGAAGAAAGGAAACATTGATTTTATGCAGTGCTTCAATGACACACATGTTTCTTATATCCCTTGCAGGTTTACTATGAACTTGATGAGCACAGAACAAAGGTTGAGGCAAAGGATGTTGCAATATGTAGGGTGGAACAGCTTTGTCCTTTCCCTTATGACCTTGTCCAAAGAGAGCTTAAACGATATCCTAGTAAGGGTTTTTATGTCCTTTCCCTTCTGAATTGGTTCTGATTCCTTTATGAACTAATTAGTAAAAGTTTATGTTTATATATTACTTTTTTATGTTTAACTGGAAAATTGCATTTAACATGAGGATGGTAGGGTTTAAATAACAAGTTATGGTTATTTGTCTTACACTTTATTATGTTTGTTTCTACCAGATGCTGAGGTTGTCTGGTGTCAAGAAGAACCAATGAACATGGGTGGATACAGTTATGTTCTTCCCCGGCTTATTTCTTCCATGAAAGCCGTCGGCAAGGGAAGCTACGACGATGTCAAGTATGTCGGCCGTGCTCCATCGGCAGCCACTGCCACCGGTTTCCTCAAGGTTCACCAGAAGGAGCAGGCTGAGATCGCCGAGAAAGCCCTTCAACGCGAACCGCTCAATTTCCCATACTAAAATGATGACTTGCAATGTTATCCACGTAAAGAGCAATAGTTGGAAGATTGCTTTATATCTCTTAATGATTTGCTTTTTGAATTTTGACCTTCTATAATATCCTTCTTTCCCTGAAAAAAATGTCAGGTATTCTGACTCGGTTGTATACTTATGCAGAGTTTTTTTCTTCTTTTTTTCCCCCTTTCCCTTAGTTGATAAGAGGTCATTGCCATATAGAACCCACAAAGGCTTCTTGCCTTAAAGTGTTGATATTTTTCAAACTTTTTGTTTCCTATAATTTGTAATTTGAAAATGCATCTTCAATAATTTTTGTGATTCCGGTGGCATTATTGCTTGGTAGAATAGCCCCGGGAACTTGGCCAGCATTCTCTCCTATAAATTTTTCTTCTTCAGCTTTCATTATTACCATTACTGCTACTACTACTACTTTCTAATAACTCGGATATAGTCCATGTAAGCTTGATATATATGACTTTCTGTGAAAATAAGTAAAATTCTTCTTTTGGTTTGAAGTTAACGAAAATGGTTAGAGGTTACAAGTGATACAAGTGGAGTATGATGAAATTTTAAGAAAAATTAAAGAACATTATAGAATTTAAGTTTGGTTTAGAATCAAGTTTGATCCAAATCTATGATGCACGAACATTGACACGGATACAGGACACGTCGACACGCGAATTTTAAAATTTTATATGACACGGGGACACACATACATACTTCATATATATAAAATATAAAGTATTTTTTAGATAAATCGTAATGATATTTTGATATTTTATTGATATTAAAATATAAATTAGATTTTTTAATTAGTTTTAATGTTTTATTTTAACTATATCAAGTATTTAAAATATTTTTTTGTTTAATAAATAATAATATATACTATATCTAAATTTATTTTAAGAATATATGTTAAAAATAAGATTGGACATGCTGACACGTGATGGTATTTAGGTGTGTCCAAGCGTGTCTAGAGAAAAAATTTTTATTTTTTATTAAGACACAGTTGGACACAGCAGACACGCGTGTCGGACGAGTGTCGTGTCCGAAATATGTCCGACACGCGGACACGATAACTCAGCGAAGTGTCCATACTTCAGAGATGCAAATAGTTTTTATCAAGTTGGAAGACTCATGAAACTACTTGACAAGTTGTTCAACTTGCAAAGTCAAAAGTTCTAATCAAAGATTGCAACTTGATAAAGATAAATGTAAAAGAAGATTCTAGTACACACTTGTACAATTTATATAAGTGGTTTATACTTTATAATGTGCAATTTGTACATAAAATTAGCAAGTGAAACTTAAAGAGAAAAATAGTAAAGTCTTTTGTATGTATAATTCCTTTGCATGAATTTTCATAATATGTAAGAGTATTATAGACTTCTCTATATATTAAGAGATTGTGATTTTACTACTTTGTCATATTATTTTCAGTATTATTTATATTCTTGTTTAGTTTTATCTATTTCTCGTATGCAAATTTTAGTTACGTCATTTTGTCCCTATTAACTCTGGCTATCTAATAAAATTAAGAATACAAGTCACTAACCATGTGTCATACTACAAATTATAAAAGTAATTTTATTTTCATATTGTAGCCATCTTTTTCAACGAGATAATCCAAATCCTTATCTGTTAATGGATTTCTTAGTGAGATAAAAATGCAGGGAAGTTGGAAGAAGAAATAAAATAAGGGGAAAACAAGAGAGTGGTCTCAATAATCAACAAAGATTATCTCACAAAGGAGATAAGTGATTACAAATTTTAAAACTCTTGTCATACACCTTTTGAATGAGTGATTAATATTATTATTAGTTTATTGTGTTATAACTATAGTATAAAATTAGACTGTCCGATTTCTTTATTAAAAAATTCGTTGACCACAAATTGGACCGTCCCATTAGTTTTTATTTTTTTTTTAATTTAAAATAAAATCGGACCCTCCGTTTACATTTTTTGTTTTTTAAACTGAGGGTCCGTTTACAATTTTTGTTTTTTTTTAATTTTTCCTTTAAATGAAAATGGATCCTCCGTATTTAGATTTTTTTTTTAAAAAAACAAAACGGACCCTTCGAATTTTATTAAAAAAATATTCTTTTATAGATTCTCTCTAATCGGACCGTCCGAGTTCCTTATTCTAAATCTCTCGGTCCGATTTCAGCCCCCTGACATCACATGCAGAAAAAACACTCCTATTCTCCATAATGCTGTATCACCCCACACCTTCCTCCATATTAAAAATAAAAAGCGACTAAAATCAGCTACCAAGTCAGTTATTAGTATAAAATATATATTGGAATATAAATAAATATTAAAAATAAATTAAACCACACATATATTTATAAATAAATATATTAGTAATTGATTATAATGGCTAATTTTAGTATACAAATAACATTTTTGTTATTATTACGAAGACCAAAGAAAGCACACCTTTTGGACTATGGTGGTATTTCAAATTTTTAGTTAATTGTTGATAGATACATTACACGTCTACACTTATCAATACAATTTCAAGTGGCCAACTGTATTAATAACAATTCCAATAGACAATAAAGACAGAGAAAGAAGAAACATTTGGCATAGATTCTTTATTTTCCTTTCCTTTTTTTTACAGTACCTGGCATAGATTCTCTTTCCTAATTTGGCTTCTAGTCTTTTCCATATACTGTGCATTTGAAGACGTGGACATTAGAGTAGTCAGCAATGGACCATTTTTGGTAGCAAATCCTCACACAAATTCATATTAATTATTGAAAGAATTTTCAAGTGTACTGTCATATCGGTGTATTAGTGATTTTTAAACGTTGATCTTAATTATATATATTATATATATTTTTTATAATTAAAATCAACGGTTAAATAACTGAAACACCGGTATAACGGTACACTTAGAAAATTTTCTTTGATTATTAATAAATGAAAAAGGTTCATAGTTATCACTTATCAGTAACTTTGGTAGGTATTGTTAATTTGTGTAGAAGAAGTAGCTATTTAGAATTTGAATTTGACTAATTTGACTCACAAAATTATGATTTTTTTTTCTAATATACAATGATATTAAAAGCTGTCAACATCAAAAAGCAGGTTATCTTATTTGTAAAAGAGCATGCAAGTTCTGTCTATCATTGTCTAGAATAAACTCAAAAAAGCTACAACTCTTTTTTGTCACAAATTCTACTTCTTTTGTACATGCACTTGAACTAAGGGCAGTAGTACTTACAACTTGCAAAGGTAAGAGGTTTCTCATGAACATATCTACTCTCTCAATGTTGTAGAAATCACTTGAGATAATCTCTTGTGAAATATCTTTGACTTTGGCAATATATTGCATTCTAACTCAATGGATCTTGATATAAATGTTACCAAGATATGTTTAATTGTTGATATACCAAATTTATTAATTTATACTATGACAGATATTTTGGTCTATCTTTGATTCTGATAAACCAATGTGCTTTTTTTTCAGTATTTGGTGAACATAGGTTCCTTGTGAAGTGAATTTGTAGTGAAAACTCAAAACTATGGCATGGTTTAGAGCTGCTACTGTTATAACTAAAAGGAAACTTCTTCAAAGAAGTGCATGGAATTTTGCACCAAGAATTCAAGTACTTTCTTCACAACAGAAAACCTTTCATGCCACAAATTTCACACCAAAATCACAAGTTGTTGCTCCTAGTAAGCCAAGCCCTGTGCCTCTTTCAAGGCTCACAGATAGCTTCTTGTATGGAAGCAGCAGCACATACTTGGAGGAGCTTCAAAAGGCATGGGAAGCCGATCCGAGCAGCGTCGACGAGTCGTGGGACATCTTCTTTAGAAACTACATAGGCCATGACACCTCAAGAATCTCTCAGGTTTCAACCAAACAGATTCAAGAGAGCATGAGTTTGATGTTGTTGGTAAGAGCTTATCAAATGTATGGTCACATGATAGCAAAATTAGACCCTTTAGAATTGGGACAAAGACAGATTCCTCAAGAACTTGATCCTGCAAACTATGGCTTCACTGAATCTGATCTTGACAGAGAATTCTTCTTAGGGGCATGGAAGATTTCAGGGATCTTATCCGAGAATCAACCGGTTCGGACCCTTAGGTCCATCCTAACAAGGCTTGAAAAGGCCTATTGTGGCACCATTGGGTATGAATACATGCACATTGCAGACACTGAGAAATGCAATTGGCTAAGAGACAGAATTGAAAGTGAAGAAACTGCGAAATTCGACAGAGAACATTGCTTGGTGATCCTAGAAAGGCTTGCTTGGAGTTTGAAGTATGAGATGTTCCTTGGCACCAAGTGGAGTTCAGCTAAGAGATTCGGCCTAGAAGGCGCCGAAACACTGATTCCAGGCTTGCAGGAAGTGATAGATAGAGCTGCAGATTTCGGAGCTGAAAATGTAGTTTTAGGCACAACACATAGAGGCAGAGTTAATGCTTTAGGCACAGTGGTTAAGATGCCGTTGCGCAGAATCTTCTGCGAATTCAACGGCACCTTAAACTCGCCGGACGAAAGAGGATACACTGGAACTGGTGATGTTAAGCACCATTTAGGTGCCTCTTATGATCATAAAACTCGAAATTCAAAGAATGTGCATATTTCATTAGTACCAAATCCTAGTCACTTAGAAGCAGTGGATCCTGTGGTAGAAGGAAAAACTAGAGCTAAACAATATTTTTCAAATGATTCTGAAAGAATCAAGAACATTAGTATTTTGATTCATGGAGATGGTAGTTTACCAGGACAAGGTGTAGCATATGAAAGTTTGCATCTAAGTGCTCTTCCAAATTATTCTACTGGTGGAACTGTTCATCTAGTCCTCAACAATCAAGTTGCTTTTACAACTGATCCAGATTCTGGAAGATCTTCTCAGTATTGTACTGATATTGCAAAAGCCTTCGATTCGCCGGTTTTCCATGTAAATGGGGATGACATGGAAGCTGTCGCGCGCGCCTGCCAGCTGGCAGCTGAGTGGCGACAGACTTTCCATTCAGATGCTATGGTTGATGTGGTTTGTTATCGCAGATTCGGCCACAATGAAGTTGATGAGCCATTTCTTACACAACCTATGATGTATAAGGTAAGATTGAACTCTTTTTTTTTTCTCTTGAAATTTTTCTTAGCTGCTAAAAAGTGTTACTTGTGGCACAAGTAATAGTAATTTCTTGAATGCAGGTTATTAAGAACCATCCTACAGCTCTAGATTTCTATGAAAAGAAGCTTGTAGAATCAGGAGTAGTGACACAAGAAGAGGTTGATGGAATACACAAGAAGATTAATAAAATCCTCAATGATGAATTCTTGGCCAGCAAAGATCATGTTCCGGATCGAAAGGACTGGCTTTCTGCGAATTGGACCGGATTCAAGTCACCTGATCAACTTTCACCAATTAGAAACACAGGGTATGTGATCCTTTTCAGCTTAAGGGAAAACAAAATAATCAATTCTCACCTTTTTTGTTAATTATATAGAATATTTTTGTTATAGATGCATTGTTTTTGGAAAGTTAAACAAACACACCATTAGTCCTTATGAACTATGATATTTTCCACAAAGAATTCAACTTATATATACATGTATGCTCTTATGCAGGGTGAAGATAGAGACATTGAAGAAAATTGGCAAGTCAATTACAACTCTACCAGATAATATTACACCTCATAGAGCAGTGAAAAAGTTCTATGAACAAAGGGTTCAGATGCTAGAGAGTGGAGAAGGCATAGATTGGGGTTTTGCAGAAGCACTTGCTTTTGCTACATTGATAGCAGAAGGTAACCATGTTAGGCTGAGTGGTCAAGATGTCGAAAGAGGTACATTCAGTCATCGCCACGCAATAATTCATGATCAACAAACTGGTGTGAAGTATTGTCCTCTTGATCATGTTAATCCAAACCAAAGAAAAGAAATGTTCACAGTAAGCAATAGGTAATAAAAGTTTCATAATTCCTATCTCAAGCTTTCCTTCAATCATGGCTAGACCTAGACTACTATACTTTTACTCAATTTTCGATTAGATTTTCATAGTTTAATTGGAAATTGAGTGAGACTATAAGAACTTTTAGCATAATTAAACCTTTAATATTTTTACTTATATGTGTTCTTGGTCTTAAATTTGAACAAAATCTTCTGTTGTTATTATCAACAGCACTCTTTCAGAGTATGGTGTAATGGGATTTGAATTTGGTTACTCAATGGAAAATCCACATTCCTTGGTGATGTGGGAAGCTCAGTTTGGTGATTTTGCCAATGGAGGCCAAGTGATCATAGACAATTTCCTGAGCTCCTGCGAGGCGAAGTGGCTTCGCCAAAACGGCCTTGTTCTGTTGCTTCCTCATGGTTATGATGGCCAAGGACCTGAACACTCAAGTGCAAGATTGGAACGTTTTCTTCAGGCAAAAGATTCATAATTGACACCATTTTCAATCATATACTTTTGTTAACTTATTAAATTTATAACAAAAGGCTTAGTCCAAAAACTAAGACATTGATTATTCAATGCTTTATATTGCAGATGAGTAATGAAAATCCTTTTGTTATACCTGAGATGGATCCAAAGGTTACCAAACAAATCCAAGAATGTAATTGGCAAGTTGTTAATATCACAACTCCTGCTAATTACTTCCATGTTTTGCGACGCCAGGTATATATATTTCTTCTTTTCTGTTTATCTGTTACTGTCATTTTCTAGTATATTCTTAGATCAATGTATCTAAATACAATGAAATATACTTTTCAGATACATAGGGAATTCAGAAAGCCTCTAATTGTGATGTCCCCTAAGAACCTTTTACGTCACAAGGAATGCAAATCAAAGATATCTGAATTTGTAGATGTTGAAGGAAATGATGAACATCAAGAGAGTACCAAATTTATGCGCCTTATAAAGGACAAGAACAACCATTCTCAATTGGAAGAGGGTGTTAGAAGAGTTATTCTCTGCTCTGGAAAGGTTCTTTATGATCATGATTGAAGTTATATTTCTTTATTTCAATAACAAGATTGGTAGTTTTCTAAGTTTTCATTGTTTGTTTTGGTTTGTTTCTCTCTTCAGATCATAATATCAATAACTTTAAAGGAATGTTCTTAGTTCATTATATCTGTTACTCTTACATTTCATTGTAGTATTTAATAAGCATTGAATGTATTTACAGGTATATTATGATCTTGATGAAGAACGTGGAAAGATCAATGCAAAAGATATTGCAATTTGTAGGGTTGAACAACTTTGTCCCTTTCCATATGATCTCATTCAACAAGAGTTGAAAAGATATCCAAGTAAGCATCAATTTCTTGCAAGAAAGTACAACATTGATTGAAGTTATATCTCCATAAATGTTTCAATATGTTCTAACTTATAAAAATTTGATACTAAATAACATTACTTATATACTATGATGCACGGACACGACACAGGACACGCATATGTAATTTATAGAAATCTTTAACAAATTACATAGAAATGAAAGAGGACTGAAATATAATTTTTTTACAAAAGTTACAATTGGATAATATTTAACTCCATTTGATTTATTTAGTAATTTGCAAAAAAATGTAATTATTAGACTATAAATTCAACTACACTATTAAAACTCAAGAGAGAATATTAAATAAAAGATTTTGTACCAGCTATTAATTAAAGGTGATAAATAAATAAAAAATAATCAAATAAGGGTAATGATAAAAAATTCTAATTTATGCTTTTAATTGTGCTCCTAATGCTTAAAAGCTTATGATGTATGGACATTAATATAGACACGGATAGGGGACACAACATGATATGAGACACACTGACATACAAATTTTAAAATCTTATAAGACACGGGAATACGCATATATATAAAATATAAGATAATTTTTAGATAAATCGTAATGATGTTTTGATATTTTATTGATATTAAAATATAAATTAATTTTTTAATTATTTTTAATATTTTTTTTAATTATATAAAATATTTTTTAATAATTAATAATATATACTATTTCTAAACTCATTTCAAAAATACATGTTAAGAATAAAGTTGGACACGTCGTAATGGTATTTAAGTGTGACCAAGTGTATTTGGAAAAGAATTTTTTATTTTTTATTAAGGTACGGTTAGACACAGAAAGACACGCGTGTCAGACAAGTGTCGATGAATATCGTGTCCGAAATGTGTTCGATACGGCAAATCAAAAAAAGTGTCCGTGCTTCAATTCATAGCTTATATATATGTGCTTAAGTACTTTCTTTGTGTTTATGCACTCTTAAATCATATATTTGAATATAAATACAGATATAAGAGGAGTATCATTGCATCGTTCAAGTTACTTGTGATACAAGGCATTGACTAATTTGACACATTCCTTTGTTTTTTCAACTATTAGATGCAGAGATAGTTTGGTGCCAAGAAGAACCAATGAACATGGGAGCATATTATTACATGTTACCACGTCTTTGGACAAGCATGAAAACATTGGGAAGAGGATCCATGGAAGACATCAAATATGTTGGTCGTGACCCAGCTGCAGCCACAGCAACAGGGTTCTATAAGATTCATCAGAAGGAGCAGAGTGAGCTTGTTCACAAAGCCATGCAAAACCAACCAATTCACTATCCATTCTAAAAATGCATTTTTCCTTTTATTATTATTATTATTATTAGTATTTGTATAGTGCAAAGCCACAATGCTTTTTTTCTCATTTGGTATTGCTTTTATTTAAGACAAACTCTTGGTGGTTAACAATAATTATAAAATCGCATTATACTATTATTTAAAGTGGCTCTATCTTTGATTTTGAAAACAAAATAAAATCGAGTATACAACTTAAATGTTTTATATAATTAAAAGAAATTAGAAAACTTTGTTGAATTTGTTCAGAAACTTTACAAATATGTAAAAACATGATATGTCTTTATTGCAAACAAAATAAAATAAATAATATCTATTCAAGGTTAATGAACATTCCTTTTTTGTTTTTTGGGCCTTATGCACACTCCTAATATGTGCTACAATAAGACTATGCACTTATAAAGTAAATCCACTTAATAATTTTCTATCCCTGATTATCATGAGCAAATTAGGCAACTTAGGTTATCATTTTTTTTTGGAAAGGAAACCTAGGTTATCATTACTCAAACGAAAAAAGCCCATTTTGTTTACTTTTTTGTTGTTTTAACCATAAAATAAATTTTTATTGTTAGGGTAAAATATATTTTATTCTTGAAATTTGTTAAAATTTTTAAAAATGCTCTTAAATTTTATTTTATTTTAATTTTGTCCTTGAAATTTTAAAAAAATTTAAGACCAATCCTGTAATAATGCATAACAACTATATCTTGTTTGTTTTGCTTATGTTGAAAGTTGTTTTTATAAAATTGTTGCTGAATTGATCATAAATTTATTAAAAAATTAGCCACCAAGAATATATTTGATGCAAATCAAAAACTTCTAATACAAAATTGAAACAAAATAAAATTAAAAAATATTTTTAAAATTTTTAACAAATTTCAAAGATAAAAAATATACTTTACTTTTACCATTATTATTATGTATTCACCATGAGCGTGTGAATGGTTTCCTTTCAAAACAAAAACTGAGTATTAAGAAAACAGTGATAACAGTAAGAAGTGCACTTAGACAACAAAGCAGAAACACCATGTATTAAGATATTAGCATTGAATTGAAGCTCATTAGTCATTAGTTTAACATTGATTGTTCTTCTTTAAACTCAACGTGAGTTTTTTCTATTTTGATACTGTGATCGAAATAAAAAAAGAAACTTAATAAGAGACTAGTTAATTGTTTGCAAAGAAGACATGAGCAAATCTTGATGGAAAGATTATACTGAAGTCTGAACCTCAAAATAGACCTTAATCATTACCATGAAATGGGAAATCAAATTCCTACAAGGAGCATCAGCTCAACCTTTAATTTTTTTTTTAAATAAACAAAAAACTATATGAAGCTGCTATTCATTCACTATGAACAGATTGCAAATCTACCATTTCTTCTGAACTTGTCCATGAAGAAAACTGGACTCAGGATTGAGTGATGATCACTTCATCTGCTCCATATATACGCTGAAGCTCTTTTGTAGCAGCTTGATATGATGCTGCTCAGAGGGGTGAAAACAGAACAAAGGTAGAAAAGACACAAGAATTAGTGTTATATCTAAGCATGGACAATTGAATCAAAAGATATAGCTATCCAAGTGATCTTAACCACAACCAAGAAACTAAAATCTCTGTTACCTTTCCAACTACTAAAGTTCTTCTCGTTGATGGTGGTGCCAGTGACATTCTGAATTGCATCAAAGAGCATCTCCTGGGGAGTGTTTTTCAACTCTTGAACCACACCATAGACGGTTTTTCCATTCTCAAAGTATATGTGGTTGTTAGGGTGTTTGGTCTTGGCACCAGCATGCCGCTCAAACTCATATGCATTTAGACACTGCATGACAGAATGTTATATAAGCACACTCAGACATGCAGATTATCAGAATTCAAGCCATTTGAGAAGCTAACCTTTGATTCCTTGCAGTCATCGCATGAACACACATACCCAGTTCCTTTTATGACTGCCCCCAGGCTCTTCTGCCAAGTAGAATATCTAACATGTAAAAAACCTTACTATATAAAAGTACAAGAGCTCACAAATAACTCAAGATAAAAAACTATTACACACTTTACCTCCCGCGACCATGAAACATATTTCACAACAACACCATCAAAAATACCAGTTGACAACAAACTTTTGACATTTGAAGGGAAGTTGTTAGATGAAGCCTTCTTGGTTTTCTTCTCTTTGTTCTTCTGTGTAGTATCAATTTGAGTATTAGCTGTTTGAGTATTATTTACAGGTTGTTCGGCATTTGGATTAATCTGATCGCCCATCAATAGATTATAGCCGTTTGTGATTCCACCAGAGGGATTGGACTCAGGATTACTAGTAAAAGCAATGAAGGGCATGGTACCACTCACACCCTTATTATAGTTGTGACCTGCTAGGAAAGAGCTAGAATTTCCAGTCTCAAATGGGGTCAATGTTGGTGGGATGTTTGAATCGGTACTAATATATGTTGGACCCATGGATACCAAATTCTCAAGGCCCTTGCCATAGAAAGGACTGATGTTTATGAAATTTTCTCCTGGTTTACTGTAAGTTGGACCTGTTGGTATGAAGTTCTCATGCCCCTTTGAATATGACTGATCCATGGGTACAAAATCTGCCCTGTTAAAGGGCTGACTCATTGACAAGCCATACTTCTGGTTCATCAGCATAAAACTCCCATCGGCTTTATTGAAGGGACGATCCATTGAAATAGAATTGTTATTGGTGTTGCTTATTCCACTGACCATTGCAATGATATTGTCATTCCCATTATTATAAGCTGATCCCAACGATATGTTCGCATCATTCCTATTGTGGCCTGTACCTATTGAAATTGTACTACTATCTGCCCTACTATATGGGTGCCCTATGGAAGCAGGCAAGAGATTGTAAGAATCCCTGACTTGATTGACTTTAACCTTTCTGATGCCACCAAAATTGGGATCTGATGAAGTGTCTGCAATGGCATGAGATCTTGACAAGCCAGAAGATTGTTCATTACGAAATTGATTCTCAACATCCCTCCTAGCCACATTCAAACTTCCACTTCCAGTTGATAGCAGATTTTTATCAACCAAATTGATTGCCCGTCGAGGATCAGATCCAAAGAGCCGGTCAGAAAATTGACCTGTGACAGAGTGAAACCCTGAATTGGTGTCCCATGGAGAAACATTCACATGGGAAACTCCTGAAAATGGATTACCACCAATTGCTTCAACTGCTTGTTTCTTGTTGCTGAATGTTTCTGGTTCACCTGTATTCATAAACCACTGATGGTCACGCTTTTGTTCAACTCTGGAAGAATTCTCATACCCCAAATTTTCTCCAGCAAAGCAGCCAGAATCCCGTGGCAGCCATAAGCTTTTATGCTGAAAAGACTGGAAAAAAAAGCTTAGAGTGGTTTTCTTGTTGACTGAACTTGCAATATCAAAAAACAGACCAGCTGAAGAAAACAGGAAAAAACAAAGACCACAACATATGTATCTGGTTCAACAAAGTATTTATCCTTGCAACTTCAAAATCAAGCTCATATATAAGTTGATATTATTCTATGCATGCAGTTTAACATCATACAGTTAACCTCATTATCATCAATGAAAGAATCTACCAGAAAAAGCAAGATATTTCATGCGTTTATAAGAGATCGTCACAAATTTATATAAGAGTCTAATTTTATACATCTTAAACCAAACTTCCCAAACAAATTTCTTCACCAACAAGCCTCAGTTATTAAAACACTAGAATTTTAATTGAAGTTACATTATGGACTCCATTTCATTTCAGGCATACATACTAACATATATATCTCGCATCAGTCACATTATTCATTACCACGTGGTGACACTTTCATATAAGAAAAAAAAAATCAGGAATTAGTATGATGAACCGAGCAACATGATAAATTTAATTTATTTAACCCAAAAGAAACTAGCTTCCCAGAAACATATATACAATATCATCATATATCAAGGGGCCCCCAATTTAAAATGCAAAAAAATTAAAATCTGAAGCGCACTTGATATAAATTATAAAATGGTGCCAATCAAAGAACAAAAACATTACTATATTCAGTGAAAAAAAAAATGCACACTTCAACAAACACAGCATATGCATGCAAATACGAATCAGAATAATTGCTTGGTTAGAATCTTCTACTCACCATTCTCTCGTTGGATACTTCAAAATCACGCTTCCACCACAATGACCACAAAATTTAAAAAAAATAAAATAAAATTCAAAGTAGTAATTTACCACAGTTGACAAAAAAAAATGTGAATTTCAAAAACAGTAGCAATTTACCAACAAACAAAAAAAACTAGAGTGAGGAAATGGAACCGAGAAAACGGACAATCGATCACCGCGGCGAACGGCGGAGACTAACAGTCGCCGAGCCGGAGATATTCGCCGGAGAATTTTCCGGTGGTTGGAACTCCGTCGGAGAAAGCGACAGTTACGAAAACGAAGTTGTGTTGTAGGATTAAGAAATGAGGTTTACGAGTAAAGTGGGAGTGTGGGATCAAAGATATAGTGCGGCACCCTATAAACTTACCATATATCAAACACTCGAATCTACCGTACACGTGGACCTTCTGGGATCCCTGAATCCTCATTATTGTCGAAGAGACGATCTGACCGTTAGTCTTATGTAGGCATTCACTGAATAGTTTTCACGGAAAAAGGTCGCACCCCCTCTAGAAAGCCACATGGAGTATAGTGATTGGTTCGTTTGTACTCTTACATATTCTCTTACATTATTAATTGTGTAATTTTTATTTAGTGGAAACTCAGGTGCAATAGACTTCACGTGAAATTGATAGTGAGAGTCGTTAGATAAAAATTTAGTCAAATCAGCAAACCATCTCACAGCTCTCAACTATCAACTTCACGTGAAGTCGACTGCACT
>NC_029788.2:132123082-132129813 GCF_000816755.2 Arachis ipaensis | reverse complement strand
TGATGTTTACAAAATTATATCAAAATTTAATCTTTAACGTTTTTTTTGCAAATATATTATTAATATTTTGTTATTTTTATCTCTTTTTTTTAATTTTTCAAAGCCTTGTTTATTATTTTATATCTTTTGGAGTAATTTTATCTGATATTAACATCGAAAACTATTTTAATAGTTTACTCCTTTTATAAATGATCAAGATCCTCTAAATTAAAGTGAGAAAGTTTATAAAGTAAGAAGTAAATTATTAAATAGTAATGCTAGAAAATAGAAAAAAAATCAAAATTTGCCTTATTTAACATTAATTAATTGTTGCAACAATTAATATTAATGAATACTAAATAAAATAAATTCTAACTATTTTTGGCTAGTATTTTTTTTACCAAATATTTTCAATTACTAAATCACTTTTAAATTAAGATAGTGGAACACACATTTTATGGAGTTACAAATTTAATAGTAATTGACCTCTCAATTTATCGCTTTATATACTAACTTACTTTATCACTTTAGAAGATCTAAATTCTTCTAAAAAAACATAATTGTATTTCCTATTAAAATTTTCTATTTTGGTAACATTAAAACTAATTAACAAGTATTTTTAGGATCGATAATACTAGAAAAAAAAAACAGAACTTGTTTTATTTAGTATTTATTAATTGTTACAGTAATTAATAAATACTAAATAAGATAAATTTTGGCTTATTTTAACTAAATTTTTTTTGTTATCAAAGGATACGTATGTTAACAATAATTTTTTCGATAAAAAAGAAAAAAAAATCAAATTTCAAACTTGTATACACTTTAATTAATGTATGTGAGTTGAATTTGGTAACTTTTTATGATATATAAGAATTATGCATAAAAATTTCTTTTAAGAAAAATAAGTCTTAAAATAAGTTAAATCAACCAAATATAGATAAATTATTATATTTTTTCTTAAAATAAAAAAGGATTTAGCTTAAGAATATAATAATTGAAGCTCTTTTAATTTTTTTTATGTGCTCAATATATGAAAAATTAAAAAATTTATGTTTTGAATATTTTTAATAAAATATTTTTTAATGATGCTCTAGTATTTAAGATACATATTAGTAAGATTCTAAAAGATGGTTTTAAAATATTTTCAGTTTGTTCATAACTGCTGTTGTTGACTAATTTAATTTTTGCAAACAACATCTGAAGCATTAAATTGCAAAAATAAAAATAAAAAGAGAAAAATATTAAAATAATACCAAAAATTTATATTGTTAATAAAAATAATCTTAAAAGATAAGAACAACAAATAAAACTACAAAATTTAAAAAATGTGATAAAAATAATCACATATTAAATGTATTTTTTTAAAAAGTTTAAGGATTCAATTTTGATGCGATTTTTTACAAATATAAATAAAAAATGAGATTTTTTTACTTTTAAAATTTGTTAACTTTATGCTAATTAATTTTTTATTTTTTTGTTAATGACTGAAAATATTTCAAAAAATAAAAATTGTCTAGAGATCAATTTTTACAATTTTTTGTGTTTATTTTATAAATAATTATTCAAATATTTGCACAGAAATTTGGATAAAATGTACAAGTCATTTACCAAATGCAAAATGCATGCACTTGTCATTTATTTAAAAAAAATACCTTTTTTGTTATTATTGTTAAGATTTAAATTTTTTTATATGCTTATTTGTCTTTTATATATTTTGAGATTTTTTTTTAAATATAAATTTTTATATACTATTCTAACAATTTACTCATTTGCAAAACAACGTACAAAGCATTAAATTTCAAAATAAAATAAAAATAAAAAAGATCAGAGAATATGTTTTACTTTGAAAACTCTTCCTTAGTTTTTTCTAATTACTCCATAATAGAAGTCAACAATTATTTTTCCCTGCATTAATGCTGTGTATCTCACTCTTGTATATTTGGAAAGTAATATCTGAAATAGTTAATTATAAATGAAATTATAAACACTTTTTAATTTGGAAAACATTAAAAAATATATTCACTAATTAGGGGATTTAATTGAATTTGAAAAATGGCATGGAACATGTGCAGCCAGAATCATTTTAGCTGTTTTTTTAAGCTGATGGGTTATGTGACTTGTGAAAGGTAAAGTAATTCACATCAAATTATGGATCAATTCATTGAACCGTTTGTTAGGTTCATAATTATAATGGATTATCGGATATGTATGTTAACCCTAATTTAAGACGTCATTTTTTTTTAATAGATACAAGTAACATGTTAATATATGTAATTTACAAATAATATAATAAAGGTTAAATTATTATATTTATCTTTATAGTTTTGTTAAATTTATAATTAAATCTTTATATTTTAAAAATCTTTAATTAAATTTTATATTAATTTTAAATTTATAATTATTTTAATGTCGTTATAAAACCGTTTAATTTAACAGAATATACTCAGATATATTTAACAGATTTTGTTTTTAATATTAGAGTAGCAACGGTGTTTTTTCAAAATGTGGGTTGATGGGGTGTTATTCTCAAATGTGGAACCGTTTAATTAGATAAACAAAAATCGGATCGTCCGATTTGTGAGAAGTACGACCGTCCGATTTGTAAGGATACAGAAATCGGACTGAAGAATTTGTGAAATCAGACCAAAAGATTTGTGAGTGAACAGAAATCGGATCGAGGGATTTTTATTAAAAAATTTGAAATATAGAAATCGGATCCTCCGATTTGTGTATCTTTCACACTTTTGAAAAACACCAAAAATTACAATGTTAAGGTATATCACCATTTTTACTTTTATATAAAAAAAAAACCTATATTTAATAGTAGTGTATAATAAATGTAGCATTGAATTCTCTTCTAATAATTTGATGATGATTGTAGTGACTATTGTATCTGTACTCTCAAGTATGGGATTTTTTTTCATTATAAATTATTAAAAATATTTATTTTCACCGAACATACTTTTGATCTTTATTTATAGGAATGCACATTTTTTTTTGTAATTAGAGCAAGTTCATCATACTCCCGACGAACTCTGTATAAATTATAGAGTTCGCGCGCACCCCAGCGATCTCTATGCAAAGTTTTTTTCATAAATGGCCCTAACACAACGAAGCTGAGCACCCAACTTTGTTTTCGACAATTATTTTGGTTGTTGATCATTTCGTTTTTTTCAATGGCAAAAAATTCACTGTTATTCATTCGTTACGATGGAGAAATGGTGTATGATGAGGAAGGTTCTATCTTTTTTAGATCGAACCAACCAATATTTACCCATCTGACAGCGAAAATCAATTGTTCAGAGCTGTTAAAGAATTTGGTATTACTTTCCGTGGAGATGCAAGAGACAAAGAAGGTGAAAAAAATCTATTACAGATATCCAACCGAAATAGATGGTACTTTAATTTATAAAAGGTATGTCATAACTGTGTTGTCTCTGCTGGTGGTATATTTATGTGAACACACTTGTGATAAAAACGTTATGGTATTTTGAATCAGGTATCGTTTGCACGACGATGAGGACGTACGTCTTATACGGTCTTGGCACAACCGCTGGACAAATGCTCATCTGTTGGAGTTAGCTGTGTTCCTCGTTGATTTGGGTGGCCGAGAATCGTCTGCGGATACTGCCGACGATAGTCCGTTGAGTGGGCCTGTTAGACGAAATAGCAGGCGGACAATGGTGGATCTGAATATGGCTCCTGAAGGTAGTCAAGAAGGGTCTAATGTTGAAGTCGACAATGCTGAGTTGGATGATGGCGTCGAAAATCACGAGGGTTCCGCTGTTAGGGATCCAATGATGGATTAGTATGAAGTTAACCCCGATGATGGAGACGATGCCGAAGAAGAACCAGCCGAAATTCCTGATGATGGTGACGATGAAGAAGAGATGAACTATTACGGTGACACACAAATTGCCCTGACACAGTCCGCTATTTCACAACCGTATGACCGCCTGGACCACTTCTCTACGTTGAATCTCGAGGCAATAACGTCCGATTGGTCCTTTATCCAAGGAGGCCCTAAAGATGCATCAAGATCCTCCAGCAGAGGGAGCCACCTGATGTGCACCCGAGAGTCAGATGCATCTGGGAATAGAATACTCCCTATTAGCTGCATAATGTACCTTCTCGTGTACCTTAGGAGGCATTCCTCAATGGCGTCCTACTCCAACTCTCCGCAGACAATGTTAAGGAATCACATCAGCTTGACAGTCCACTTCGTCTGTGACTGTCTGTCATCCGCGCCAGGCACAACACCTAGTAACTGCTGACAAAAGTCCTCAATGGTCTGTCCCTAATGGTGCTGCTCCCAACTACCCATGCACCCGCTCACAGGATCACCATCGATCCTGAGTCCCGGCTGATACGCCATGTCCTACAGCGTGATGGTTATCTCCCCGCATGCTAGATGAAAGGTGTAGGACTCAGGCCTCCACCTCTTTAACAACGCCGAGGCAAGTGGCCAATCATGTTCGAACTTAACCATATACGCCACATACTCAAACCCGACTCGTCTGAGATATGGCCTAATTGCCTCCGGTGGTCTCGTCATCAAATTCCGCCTGGTGCGCAAGATCCGAGGCGCCTACCAAACGGAAAGATAAAATAAAACAAAAAAACAGCGTCAACTCTAAATAGCACAAGTTCACTATTTAATAATTAAAGAGAGATAAACGACAACGATATCATCATACCACTCGATCAAGTCTATCAGCAATGTATGTGCTTGGCCTGATCTAATCTGTAGAGGGTCCCCTCGTATCCCAATGACTGCTGCTCCATCTAACCACAACCAATTTAAACAAAATAACATATACTTATAAGCATTTGTTTCACATTAATGGGATTTGTAAACAAACGTATTTGATAAATACTAGTTATCTACCTCACTTTCACTAAAATCCTAGGCAACCCTAACCTATTAATCACTTAACCCTATATTCTAACTTAATTTTATTAAGATTTGACTAACAATTTAAACTAATTTTTCTTACTAAACTAACAAAGAAATAGACTAACAGCTTATACTAATTCATATATTAAAAATAATCAACAACTATGAAATAACATGAAATAAGTAAACAGTAACTCTAATTATAATTAGCATGCAACCACTAACTAAGAAATAATAGGTAACTCTAACTAATACTCAAACTAACATATTAATTACTAACCTCAAACTGCTGATGCTGTGAATAATAAATTTCTTGAATGCTGGAATACAGAAAATTTTAACAGAATAAAATTTGGAAAAAGTTTTGGAAAGAAAAGGACAAGGGACAATAGTCCTACTTTAAATTTATAATGTGCCGAACTTTATATAGAGTTTGCTGGGATACGGCGAATTTGTTCCAATTATCAAAAGAAAAAACGTGCATTCTTGTAAATAAAAATTAAAAGTGGGTTTGGTGAAAATAAATATTTTTAATAATTTATAATGAAAAAAATCCCAGTATTCATTATAAAGGATATAGGCATAGCAAAATTATTATAAATTTGGAGAAACTATAACGATTAAAAAAATAATTTAACCAATAATACAAAACAAAAATTAACCTTTTTTTTTTCTCTTTGAACCAAAAGTTCCTGTTAAATTTCACTGAAGTAATGTAGCAAGTTGGCTACCAAATTTCCTATTAGATAACAACAACAAGTGGTCAACATAACAATAATTTAGTTTAGGAACTTAAAAGTTAAAAACGAACAATATCAATATGTGATATCATATTATGATCTATCCAAGATTTCAAAAGAGTATGTCCAAATCATCTAATGGGATTAAGATGCTTCTAAAGTTAATTGACTTTTATATCTATATGTGCGTGTGTGTGATTTTTAGGATAAATAATGTTATGAATTTGCAATTTCAATTTGTATATGGATTCTAACATTTACAACTCACAAGTAGTACTCTAACTTTTCTTTAAAATAAATAAAATATTCAAGCCATATATACAAATACTTTTGGTCTCCATGGTCTATATGTGTGTGTGATTATATGAGATATTGAGATCCAATAAATAATATAAAAAGTAAAATAATATAACGGGCACAATGACAAAAAATTTCTTTTAAAATAGGTTAAATTATACAGATGATCCTACTCTTTTAGTGAAATTATAAATTGATTCTTATATTTTAAAAGTTTATAATTTGATCCTTAAAGATAATTAAAATTTGCAATTTAGTATCGTCTTTAAAAAAGTATTTGATTTAATAGAATATTCTCAACATATTTTAAAAATATTCTGTTAAATCAATATTTTTTGACCGACAGAGACTAAATTGTAAATTTTAATTCTTTTTATGGATCCAATTACAAACTTTTAAAGTATAAGGACCAATTTATAATTTTACTGAAAGTGTAAGAACTAACTATGTAATTTAACCTTCAAAATAAGTATCTCTTTTATTTTTAAAATTTATTGAAAAATTAATATAAACTTTAATAAATCTAAAAAATACTTAATTATTATTTATGTTAAATCTTAAAAAAAATATATTTAATAAAGAGAGAACCACTTGGATATCGGATTTGGTATCTCAGTTTCCCACTTGCTTTCATGCATGACATATGCACTTAGCTTATGCATGAATATTCAATTTTCTTACAAATACGATGAATATTCTAACAAATGAAGTATATATGTACGTGGTTTAATTTGGTCTAAAAAGTAGTCTGGTTTTCTAATTATCACACAAAAAATAGTTTCTAGATTATTATATTATTTAATGAATTTTAAAAGAGA
>NC_029788.2:132122157-132123022 GCF_000816755.2 Arachis ipaensis | reverse complement strand
CGTGGAAACTTTTTTCCTTTTCGTTTTTAGTTTTGTTAAATGTGAAAAGATACATTAGTTAGTCTTAATAAGTGTAATAGAAAGTAGACAGAAAAAAAAAAAGTCAAGAGTCAACACAACAACACTAGTATAACCTTTTAACATTTTCTGAACTTTTTGTTTTATGTACATACATATTTCTTTTTTTTTTTACTACAGAATATTTTATTTTATTTTATTAATGTCGATTATGTTAGTATTTAATTGTTTATTCTGTTCAAAGTTAACTTTAAGCACAATTACCAAGAAGTAATAGTTCAAATGACATAGTCTTCTCATACTCAATTAAGAGATTACGGGTTTGAGCCTCTATATCTTCGGTGAAAAAAAAAAAAACTTTAAGCACGATTATCTCTAGATTTATGGAAAGTCAGCTTCACATGTTGGTCACATTATTCTAAAACTATATATATTTCTTTAATCTTTACACAATTCAATTTTCAATCAAATTTGAACAACGACCAATGTATTATGTATGTTTTCCAATTTAACTATATATAACTAACACGGAATAGAATACCATGATCCATTTTATATATCAGTCAAAGATTAATATTTTAATAATTAAATATATTTAAAGCTTACCAATATATATGAAGAGACTTGGGAGTAATAATTTGGTTTAAATTTCTGTTTTTCATAATAAAGATAATTCTAAAATAATTTGGTAGAAAAATCAAATTCGATATTCTCAAATTATACTTCATACAAATTATTTAACCATCGAATTATAACTTTTTTTTTCGTGCTTATTGTACAATCAACATAAATATATTTTATGCTTATAAATTTACTTTTCATCTCTAACATTTATAATTTTTTAAAA
>NC_029788.2:132121027-132122148 GCF_000816755.2 Arachis ipaensis | reverse complement strand
AGCACATCATTTTTTAAACATAAATACATCATTTTTTTAATTTATCCAACATAAAATCAAGAATATGTACGTTCAAAAAGTATAAATATATTTTCCAAAAATTTTACTAAACTAAGACTAAACTAGCAGTCTTTGATTCGGTGATTAGGGGTGTTTGCGGTGCGTTTTGATCAATTTTGAGTCAAAAACTCATTCGATCCGAACACTAGTTTTACTTGCAGTGCGGTTTGGATTGGATGCTTTTTTTAAAAAAATCCAATCCGATCCGATCCAATTTTAAGCGGTTTGGATTGGATTAGATTTGCGGTTTTGTAAATTAAAAAAATTAAATACATATAACAAGTCTCAATATCAAATTTTAAATAATTAACAATGACATAACAAATCTCAACAATATCTTAAAAAACCAACAATAACATAACAATGAAAATAAAATTCTAGGTTAGTTAAAATAAATAAATAAGTAACATTTTTAATATAAAATATTTATTAAATAATAATAATACATGAATAATATAAAAATGTATAACAAATTGAACATGTTATAAGTATAATTGTAAATATAATAATATTATAACACATTGTGCGGTTTGGATTGGATTGGATCAGTTATAAAAAGTAGATCCAAAATCCGATCCGATCCAGCGGTTTGCAAAAAATATAATCCAATCAAATCCGAATTAGTGCGATTTTAGTTGGTTTTCGGTTTAAATTATATTGGATAAGCGATTTAATTTGGATCGGTTTAGATTTGAACACCCTAATTAATGATATCACAATATTTTGACAATGAAAAATACATAATAGCTGTCTAAGTTATTTATTTAACAATAATATCTAGCAGATCAAAGAGTTTAATTAAGCAAATATTAGTAGCTAGTGCCGCCCCCAATCCTTACTAATTAAGCCTCTAATAGAGTCAGAGAGAGACTAATTCCGCCTTCTTTAATTTGGCTCATCAATTTTGTCATGCTTACGTTCAAAGCACCATCTCCTTTCACACCAAACAACTCCTTATAAGTAAGTAAGTAATATCCCTTAATTCCACTACTACTCATATATATAATATCAAAAATATTATTTGTACATTAAAATCAGTCACTAAAATTAGTTGTATTTGT
>NC_029788.2:132118671-132120584 GCF_000816755.2 Arachis ipaensis | reverse complement strand
CAACGCATCATCAAATTATTGCTTTAATTGCTCCAGCAGTTTACAAATTATAAACTCATATGTGTATGTATTTGCCTTATTTTACAAGAAATCAAAGTCACACATTCACTCACAAAAAGTCAACCCTAAGAAAGTGTCCCACACACACTACTAATTTATCAATTAACCTAATCAAAAAAATCAAATCAACAACCCTTTTATTATAAATACCACCCTTTTATATCTCCCCCAAATTCCAATTCCAATTCCATTTGCTTAGTTTTCTTCTTCTCTCTAAACTTTCTCAATCATCATCATCACCCACATACTAAATTTTCCAAAATTTTATTCTTTTACAACCCACACACCAAATTTTCCAAAGTTTTTGTTTTTAATTGATACATATATACAAATTAAAGATTTTATCATATTATTATTATTATTATCATGATGAAGAGAGAAAGAGAAGTGATTGAAAGCATGACCATGGCAAATTGCTTGATGCTACTATCTAGAGGAAGTGATCAATTTAGGGCAACATATTCTTCAAGTTTTTCTTCTAATTATAACAACAACGACGACAACAACAGCAACAGAGTGTTCGAGTGCAAAACATGTAACAGACAATTCCCTTCATTTCAAGCACTTGGAGGGCATAGAGCTAGTCACAAGAAGCCAAGGTTGAATGATGATCATGGTGGCAATAACAAAATGGAAGATCAACATCAATTGGAACCTCAAAAGCCTAAGACTCATGAATGTTCCATTTGTGGGTTGGAATTTGCAATTGGTCAAGCATTAGGTGGACATATGAGGAGGCATAGAGCTACTTCAAATTTGAATCATCATAATGGAAGATTATTATTGCATAATAATAACAATAATAATAATAATAATTCTTCTACTATGAGTAGTAGTAGTGGTGGTAGCACTAGCCTTGAGTCAAAGAATAATAGTAAGAGAGTTTTGGTTTTGGATTTGAATTTGACACCCTTTGAGAATGATTTGGAGATTTTGAAGATTGGAAATTGTTTGTATTGATGAGTAGTATAGTTAATTAGTGTATTAAATTATAGGAAGATGAGTGTTTTTAATTCTTTTTTTTTTGAACTCTTTACATTTTGTAATTTTTCATTATCACACTGTAAATTTGTTCATTTTTAATTTCTTGGCCTCAATTATAGAATTTCATGTTATTTATTTACATGGTAATAACTAATAAGTCAAATAGAAAATTGTTTGCATATATAATTTACGGTAAAAACTCAGATGAAGTTGATTTCACGTGAAGTTGATACCTGAGAGTTATTAGATGAAAATTTAGTCAAATCAGTCAAATCATTTAACGGCTCTCAGATATCAACTTCATGTAAAGTCGACTGCACCTGAGTTTTCACGATAATTTATTCTTCAAACTACTGCTGTGAAAGTTAATTAAAAGCTTGATTAAAATCTATAATTTAATTAATAATTATATAAAAAATTGACTAAATGATTGGAAGAAAAATATTTATCCTTAGCTTGATCAGTTTATTTTGATTAAAATTTTCAAAAACTCTAAAACTAAATTTTTAAAATATGCAATATGTAATTATTTATCAGAAAATTAAAAAACAAACGCAGCCATACAATTATATATTGTGGATGACATTTTACTGTTCATTTTATATATAGACGTTTAATTTCTTTTACAATAATATATTATAGCGAGTTCAATTACTTGCAAATTATATATAATTAAAATTTTAAACAACCTGCCTAAAGCGTGAAAAATAAACAAATGATATAAAACCCTTTTTATATTTGATGCGATATTGCTTTCAAAGGAAAAAAAAATAACGAAGGTTTATATCTCTGACTTCTCATAGATATTCAATGATCATTGATTTGATGTGAACATTTAATTAATATACACACATCCTTATAATATGTAG
>NC_029788.2:132116527-132117369 GCF_000816755.2 Arachis ipaensis | reverse complement strand
TTCGCAACTGCCAACGCCGTGCACTTCAATATATATTATTCATCTTAATTAACGGCTGCTATCTAGAAGCTCTCTTAATATTAATTAATAATCAAATTATTGTTGTATTCACAGTTTCACACGCTAAATATAAAATTTTTAAAGAAATATATTAACATGCAACGCTTGCTACTTACAGAATTGTTGGTAGCTACTAGCTAGAGTTTGTTAAAGATAAAAGCGAAGAAAGTTTGTACTTTTTCAATCGTTTATTCAGTCTATAGATATTTTATGAATTAACCTAAACTTTTCTGTAAAAAGGAAAAGATATATTAAAAATGGACCATGCATAAGTTGTTAGACCAAAAAGTATGGTAAACCATGTGCTTCACAAGTGTTTCTTGGTTTCTATTTCTTCAATTCCCACCTTTTCATCACGATATACATAGAGAGAGAATTATTTTTTATAATAAAATCACTACTTTACAAAAAAAATTTTGTTATCACGGAGTCACGATGGCAGGACAAAGACTAATCCGCCGCGATACTAAATTTTATTTAAAAGTTTGTTGTTAGCTAATAAATTGCTACGACATGCATAAAGTGAAATTCAAATTTCCAACACTTATTTAAGTAAATTAGTAAATTAATTAACTACTATATTAACCCAACTTAATTTACTTTATAAAATTTAAACCGATGGAAAACACAAGGATAGTTATATCTAACTTTCAATTGACAATTTATCATTACCCACCAATAACTTAATTAAATAACTACTGACTCCATCAGTTAATCATCCTACGTACCTAGCTATAATCATAAAGTTAGCCTAGCTAACAATATTTGAAAAATTATCGATT
>NC_029788.2:132115472-132116473 GCF_000816755.2 Arachis ipaensis | reverse complement strand
ATCATATCACACGATCTTTTCCCATTTTGGGTGTTTCAAAGGAGTGACAACTTATTTAAAGTTTTAAACTATTGCCTAACAAGTGATGGTATTAATTAAGTAATTTTTAGATGGTACGACAAGTTAATTAAATTAAAAGAGTTACTATTACACGATAATATATAATATTGTCCGAGGAGTTAGAATTTGTGTGGATAATATATACTTTCCGATAGGCGATTGTGACAACTACTTGGCGTAGATACTACAAGAGACACGAAATAAGTTATCTATTAATTCTTTTAAATTTTATTTAATAAATTAAAANATTTGATCATTATTCACGTCTCAATTCATTGTATATATCAGTTTATATTACCTGGTAACGTTATTTAATTTTTATCTTCTTCAATGGACGATGGGAGCAAATTCTGAAGTGATAACGTTTACTTGGTTACGAAGAAAACAATGTGATTATATGTAATAGGGTAATTAATTAATTAATCAAGTAGACTTATTATTTTTTGTATTCACTACAGTCATCATCATTAATTATCACCATCTATATCATCATCTATCATATCACCTCAATAATACAGTTAATGTCAAAGTTTCTCACTTTGCAATTTCCTTCGTTTTGCTTCATAATTATCACTTTATTAGTCAGCAGGTCGCATATAATTTTTTTAACAAAAATCATAATATATATAGAGAGCTACTCACGTATAAAGACGCTTAAAACGTCTTTTTTTAAAGGCGTTTTTTAATAATTAAAATTTAATCTATATAATCGATCAAACTGTGTTATTTTTGTTAAAATTAGATCAAACAAATCGATTTAACCGAAAAATTGATAAATCAAATATTGAACCAATTTAAATTAATATTTTTTATAAAAAATGATTATAATACTCTTATTATAAAAAATAACTAAAATATTCTTATTATATATATTAATTTTAAAAATTCTAAATTCTAATTCTATGATGGCATAGAGAGAAGAAAAGAGTTAGGATTTAGAG
>NC_029788.2:132110778-132114528 GCF_000816755.2 Arachis ipaensis | reverse complement strand
GATTTAGAATTTTTTAAATATATAATAGAAATATTTTAAGTCATTTTTTATGATAGGAGTATTATAGTCATTTTTATAAAAAAAATATTAATTTAAATCAGTTCAAGATTTGATTTATCGATTTTTCGGTCAAATCGATTTATTTCGTCTAATTTTAACAAAAATAACACAGTTTAATCGATTTATAAGTTATATTTTAAGTGTCTTTATGTGAGTGGTTATATATATATATATTATTCTCTCAACAAAATTCTGATAATATTATTCCTTTTAAATAATGAATTAAGAAATTTAATGGCCCCAGAAAAATGCATGAGAGATTGAAGAAAAATGTTTTTCTTGGA
Organism: Arachis ipaensis; assembly: GCF_000816755.2. Classification (NCBI taxonomy): domain Eukaryota; kingdom Viridiplantae; phylum Streptophyta; class Magnoliopsida; order Fabales; family Fabaceae; genus Arachis; species Arachis ipaensis. The sequence goes on along the minus strand of NC_029788.2, from coordinate 132,114,184 downwards.
TGCTTCAGTTCAAAAAAGAAAAATAAATAAATGATAAGATGCGGAAACTATTATACTAATTTCATGGCTGCCTGAACATGTTAGTCAAAGAGTGGAATTTATTTATTATTATTATTTTTTTAAATAGATAACAAAAATTAAACTATGTCGGTTTGTTAACACATCTAGAACCTCAAATTAGAAAAACAAATTCTCAACCTTTCTTCATTATATATCAACCACAAGTTACGTACTTTTATAAAACGTTTACTGTTGACATATTTTATAAATTGATTTAATTTTTGTGGGCATATTAAAATATTACCCTTCATTAGAATTCTAAATTAAATTAAAATTACAGTTTCTTTTTGTTAAAATTTTCAACCAAAAATAATGAAGGTATTCCACTATATTCCATGGTTTTATTTTACAAGTATAATAAACGTTTATATTATTAAAGTTTCTAGAAATAGTGTAGTGTGTATGTAGTGTAATAATAATTAAATACTAGTTAGGACAATTTGATTATTTTGGTACAACCTTGTTAGGTAGCTTGCAAAAGATGTGTTGGTCCAGCAAGGGATATTTCAGTAAAAGTTTGGTCTAATAAAGCTTCTTTTTCCAAGTACTATATAGTAGCAATGGAAATTATATTATGCTGTTTTTTTTGGTCCCCATAGCTGACCTTGTTATATTCCTACATTTAGATTTCACACAAGCCACTTCAAATTTTATGTTAAGAATAGATTGATGTGTCTTCGAGTTGAAATATGACCAGATTTGTTAATGAAACTTCCGTTTGTAACTCTTAGGAAAAGTCATAAATATCTTTTTCAGGAAGATAATTTTGTATTATTATTATTATTATTATTATTATTATTGAGTAAATAATCAAATTCGTTATTAAAATATCACTAATTTTTTAATTTGGTATCTAAAAGATTTTTTAGTCAAATTTATTTTCTAAAAATTTTAAGTTAATAACGTTGGTCCTTCCGTCACTTTCTTTGTTAACGGTATCAAAGTTTACTAATATAACAAGTTAAATGATATCACAATATATATTTATGAGTCTTAATTAATTATTAATATTTATAAGTTCATCATAAAATTAGATCACATCAAAACTTAATTAAGAGAAATTTTGAGACATTAAAATTTCTCGATTTAGGATTTGATTTGATCTAAATTCATAAATTTATCATGTTATTCGCCAATTAAAATTATTAGGTGTGTATTGCAGTATCACTTATAGTATCATATCTGCAAATTCTAGATAATTTAATCAAATTATAGATTTGATCTAATGTCATTAGTAACGGAAATGACAATAGAAAAAAGTATAAAATAATATAGTAAATTAGTAATAAGCATGAGTGCATGAGCAAGCACGCAAGCATAAAATATTAAGAAGAAAAATTAAGAAAAAGTCAAATGGTTATTAATTAATGTTTGGTGTATAGGGAGAGTAATGAGTCGGTACCCACAGTTAGTTAGCAACTTAACTAACACTTAAGCGACGGCGTGATCAATGCCGTTTATAAATTACAAAAGCCATCATCGTAATCAAAACGACAGCACATGCTACCAACCCAACTAATTAAGTTTTAATTTCATTAATATATAAACTTTAATTTTTTTAAATGACAAAAATTTTGATATTATATTATAAAATTATTTATTTAAAAAAATTAAATTGATAAAAAGAAATATATAAATAGAGATATTTTTAACGAAACAATTTTTTGTCTTTAATATTATAATGATTTTTTTGAAAAATATAAAAAATTGTAAAAACCAATTTTCTAAAATAGCTTAGTAAGTGTTATGAAAGGAAGTAGCACGTCAAGAAGAACAATAAAGTCAATACTATGGTAAGTCAATGTTATTACTAATCTCCCACCATTAGAGCAGCAAAACCGCCAACATCATATTAATTTGTTGCATGTCATCAATGTTGACTTTCACAACTCTATTGTTTGACTTGTTTGTTCTTATGATGTATGTGGATATGCATCATGCATATCACAATTTCTGCTATTGTATATTTCTCACTCTATTTTTTTTTTTTTCATTTTGATATTGGTACATTATTCTTGTTTGTTAATTATATATTTTAGTTATGATGATCTGTGGCATTTTCGAATAGAACGACTTGTTTGCAAATTAAAGCAACTTATCAATTCACAAAGATACATTGATTTCTTGCCTCCACAAATATTCTTATAGCAAGAATTAATGCTGGTTGCATTAAACAATTTTCCTGTATGTATATATAACTTGTGTATTGAACTTTAGTCCATAAATTGAAGAACACTAAGTATAATAATATAATCAGTTACTATAAGAAAGCTAATTAAGGTGGTTAAATATTAACCTCTGAGAAAGCTGTGATTTAGATTTAAATAATTTCTTTCTTGTATGTATGTGTTAACATTAGATATTTTTTGCTACCAACCAAGTTGGGTTGGTTTAGTGGTTAGCTCACTAATCCGCTTAAGCAAGTGTCGGGGGTTCGAATTCTGTCTTGTGCATGCAGCAACCCATTGATTAGCGACAGACAGATTAGTCCTTGGCCTGTCGGATTAAGAGATACCGTGGGAAACAAAAAAAAAAAAGATATTTTTTGCTACCCCATTTTAGGGAATAACTTCAATTCTTGCTTACATATATAGTGGCACAAATGTTCACACGGCAAGAATAGATGTTTATGTATCTTTAATTTTGGCCCTTTATTTATTTGTTTATTTTATATTAACTTTAATTTATCTTGTGACAAACACATGCATTTGCTCAAAAGCCAGAGATTCTTTGGATTATATATATATGACATATAAGGCACCTTATTATGGCAATTATATTTATATAGCTCATATGGCCGATGTAACTTTCCATTTCACAGTTGCTAATAATTTGGCATTTATATATACATATATGTTCTTGTTAATTATTTAGTTTCGTATATATACTTGCTTTTTATTATATAATTTCATCACTTTTAGTGTGGCTGGTGCTGCTCAATCTAGCTACTACCCACTCCGATCCTATTTCAACTTTTCCACAAAAGGAAGCAAAGGAATTTATCAAATTGTTATATTGTTTGGATAATATTATTTAAGGTACATTATCTCAACTTTTGGGTGCTATGAATACTTAAGATCATCTAGTGATTTTTTTTCCTTTTCCTTTTTAGGGTATTCTATATAGAAAATGTTTGTTCACCGTAAGAAAAACCTCAAATAGCGACGGTTTTTTAGGATTTTGTGATAATTTTTAATCGTTGCAAAATAAATTATCAATGGTTTGAGAACCGTCGCCTTTAAATCGCATGAATTAAAATTTGCAGTAGCTTTTAACAATTATTGGTATAATTGTCGTTAAATAGATAAAATTATTTGCGATGGCTAACAATTATCACTATTTGAAA
>NC_029788.2:132108988-132110726 GCF_000816755.2 Arachis ipaensis | reverse complement strand
GATTTTACTAATTTTTTTTTACTGGAATAAAATCTAAAAAAAGAGAATTTTTGTTTAACAAAATCTAAGTGTCATTAACCAACGATTATTAATACTATAAAATTGATCATTATCTCATTAGAATTATAAGTAAAAATGCCTCATGAATAATAATAGAAGGAAAATCAAACACAATAAAAAAAAACACCAAAAAAATATAACTCTTATGAATATTCAAACAACAATTCATTCTTTCAAAAAGCAAATAAAACATAATCAAATATAAGGATTTAATAATAAATAAATAAAATAGAATAAAAAAAAGCTACACTACTGTAGCTAAAGTCTTTTCTTCAAAATAAACTCATGAACCAAATGCAGCAACAGAAATATCTGATACTCTAAAGCTTGGCTCCCTAGGATTTGATTTTTCATGTTAAAATTGCTTTTAGCAATATATTGAATCTAATGACAGAACATAATACATATAAATATTTAGCCAAGAAATTAAAATCAAAATTAAAATATCTATAAAATGTATATAATAGCATTTCATTAAAATTAGACTTACTTTTCTAATTACTTCTCCCTTGCCATGATTTTTTCTGACTTTGTTGCACACTTATATATTATTGTGAGGTTAATCTTTCAAGAATTCTCCATCATCAAGACGTTGGTGGACACATCATCATGGCATTGTTGTTTTAGTGGGATGGAGCTCTCAAAAAGGAACATCTTTTCAGGTCAATGTAAGTTTATATATGTTATTGAATAAAACTACATATATACACACCAATTTAATTATATTTATTTTAGCTTAACGTAACTTTCTTCATATATGATGAAATCTAGGGCTCCTTTAGTTTTAGGATATAGTTCCACCCCCTAATGCATGAATCTTTGTTTAATTATGCTAAAATAATTCCATTCTTCTATTTTCTAATTATATTAAATCACATATTATACTATGTCTAGTTTATTCAAATATATTGATGAGTAATATTATATAATCAATAAATATTATTATTTTTAGTTAGTACTTAACTAGCTTAATAATAATTTATATTTATATTTACAGATATTTAAATATTTGAGTAAAGTATCGTTTTTGTCCCCAACGTTTGGGGTAAATCCTATTTGTGTCCCTAACGTTTAAATCGTTCTATTTATATCCCTAACGTTTGTAAAAGTGATTCAATGTTATCCTGCCGTCAATTACACATCATGAACACTTTAGTTTGAGTTTTAAAAATCTCTTCTTGAAGTTAGAATACAAATGTCTGGGATAGAATCGATGATCTACTCTGAAAAATAGCTCATCAAAAGTTGAAACTAATTCGTACAACATATACATAATTCACTTTTCTAGGATATAATTGAATTTAAACACAAATAGTAGGTATAATATTAAAATCGAACACATCCAAATGAGACCTAATTGAGAATGAATATATCCAAGTGAGAATAATTAAAAAATATAATCTGATTTGTTAGTATAATTAATAGTAGGATAACATTGAATCACTTTTATAAACGTTAGGGATACAAATAGGACGATTTAAACGTTGGGGACACAAATAAGATTTACCCCAAACGTTGGAGACAAAAACGATACTTTACTCTAAATATTTTGTACACAAAAAATATATAATTTATACTTATATTTATCAGAATTTTGTATACATAAATTAATATAATTTATTTGTTAAAAATAATTTAGTGTTTATACTGGACAAATAATAACTAAAAATTACTAATC
>NC_029788.2:132094604-132108818 GCF_000816755.2 Arachis ipaensis | reverse complement strand
GTGTTTAATAGAAGTGTCTTTATAGATATATTTTTTGGATGTATCTCTTTATATATGTGTTTAAAATATAATAATTAATTATTATTGGTAATAAGTTGGCAGATAATATATTGGTAATCTATACTTTTCCTTTAACATATATATCCTATTTTTCACGGAGGAAACTGAAATGGCAGATAGTGTGGTGAGTAGCATTGTTTCGTTTGCGGTGGATAACTTGTCACGGCTACTTGTTGGTGAAGTGAAGTTACTTTCTAGTATGGAAGATGATATTACTTCTCTGCGTAATGATCTCAAGTTCATGGTAGCGTTCTTGAAGAATTCTGAGGGAAATCGCAACAACGAATCGGTGAAAGAGATGGCGGACCAGATTAGACAAGTGGCTTTCCAGTCTGAGGATGCCATTGACACATATGTTGCTAATGTTGCCAGGCACAAAAGCTTAAACAAGTTGAGGATGTGTTTCTACTGCACAGGCCACGTGGCAATACTTCATGAGTTGAATGCTCAGGTTAAAGCAATCAAGTCCACTCTTAAAGGTATATATAGAAACAAAGTCATGTATGGCATTGATGAGCATAGTGGTACTACAAAAGGACGGAGCAGGTGGTGTGGAGTATCTCCAGATCAGAGAAGAAGGAGAGATGTGGAAGAAAGAGAAGTGGTAGGATTGGTGCATGAGTTCAATGTGGTTATGGAGAAGCTCATGGAACCAGATCCTAATCTTAACGTGGTTTCCATAATAGGCATAGGTGGTTTGGGAAAGACCACCCTTGTTAGGAAGATCTACAATAAAGATGAGGTGAAGAGCATGTTTGATTGTTGTGCATGGAGTTATGTGTCCAATGATTATAAAATTAGAGATCTACTTTTAAGCCTTTTGAAATGTTTTAGAATCATCCATAGATGAATGTAAAGATTTGAGTGTGGATGAACTGAAGAAGAGGTTAAGTGAATGCTTGAAGGGAAAAAAGTATCTGGTAGAGCTTGATGATATTTGGAAAACTCAATGTGGGATGAGTTGAAAGAGGCGTTTCCAAACGACAAAAATGGTAGTAGAATAATCATAACAAGTCGTCTAAAAGAAGTAGCATTATATAGCAATGCAACCCTTGTGTATGACCTTCCTTTTCTTGATGAACAAGTTGGAAACTCTTCTCCAAGAAGATCTTTGGAGATAAAGAGTGTCCATTTGAGCTAGAGCCTCTAGGTAGAACAATAGCTATCAGAGTAACGGGTGGAAATGGATAAAGAATGGGTTCAAGTTGGCTACTATTATCACCTAGTGGATTGAAGGCATTCATCCATCTAAGGTATTTGAAAGTCCAAACATTTTCTACAAAGATTTTCTATGCTATCTTTGGAATCTAGAAACGTTGTATTTATGGCATGATGAAGTTATTATTCTACCAAGCAAAACATGGAAGCACAAATCACTCAGAAATATTTTTATAAATAAACTCTCATCGGTTCACCATAACATAGAGGAAAGGAGCATCAATGTCTCGCATTCGACACTATAACATTCCTCTCAACCATGTCTCAGAGTGAGGTTATATTGGTAAAAACTCAACTTGTAATTATTTTTAGGTGAGGTTAATAGTCAATAATCGTTATATAATAATTTAATCAAATATGTTAAATCATCAAATGGTTTTGGACTATGATCTTCACATGAAGACAACTTAATGCTAGTCTTCACCGGTTATATTCATCATCAACAGCCAAGCAACGCAATTCAAGTTTAATTTTTCTATGCTTTTCCATATTTCTTGATTGTCGTTTAGTATGTTTCACTTAGATATGTGTTTCCATCACCATGTAAACTAACTATGCCAATATTGAGGAGATGCTTTAATGTTCTTGTGTGTTTTACTACTAATGTTATGGGTTCATTTTTAGATGCCATCCATAGCCAAGCAAGCCAGCCCAATAGTTTAATTTTTGTATGCTTTTTGTTGTGTTTATTTTATTTTATTTGATTATTTGGATCTTTGTACTAATTTTTTTTAATTGGGTCCTTACAAAATTAAGTCAATTATTGCTAAAAGAGATTTAATTGAAAAAAAAAAATTTAATACAAGGACACAATTTAAAAGAAAAAAGGTATAGAGACTTAATTGAAAATTTGGCGAAACCCTAAAACAGAGAGACTGGATTAGCAAATTAAAGCGATTTAATTCACAAAGATGAACTAATGCTATTGGTTGAATTTAACAATTAAACTTATGTCTGTAAAGAAGACTCCACATACATGATCCAATAATAACTCACAAACACACCCTTCATCTTCAGGTCTTCAAATATGAGCAAACTAATAAAGATGGTTAATCAACTTTTGAGAATTAAATATGTGATTTAGATTAGAAAATTCTTTTCTTGTAACGTACCTCTATGCCTAAAAGATAATGTTATGTAGTGCTCTTATTCTAAAGTTCTTTTCGATTTTTTATTTTTATTTTTTGATTCTTCTTTTTTGTATGTAGGTTTATGATTAGAATAGGATTGAAAGAATTTGAGATTTTTTTAGGTTTAATAATTTTCTTAGCTTTTTGGATGCTACTTGTTTGGAGAGAATTTGCATGTTTAATGAGTAAGATTGTGATTGAGGAAGTTTTTGGATGTGATTTGGAGGAACTAAAGCTAAATTCGAAAGGAAATTAATGATCCTAAACGGTTAGAGATTCGAGAGTGTCAGCCAGTGTAATATGTGTGTTATTCACGCTCTTATCAAAATATTATGACTCATTAATAATTAATGAATGTTAAATAAAATAAATTTTGACTATTTTTTTTTGTTTTTCTGATATTATCGTATTTTTTTATTATACATACCTTTTCGATTACTTAGCATAACTAAAAACCAAATATGAAAACTCAAATCACCAAGACATATAAACTTAAAATAGTTTAGCTAACATGTATTTTTTGGACACATAATAAAAGGGCAAATGACGCATATAAACCAAATAGAGGATTGTTTTACACAATTCCACCAAAGAAAAAATATTATTAGGTTTTACTAAGAGCACTTTTTTATATAGTTCGAATTAGAGCTATTCGAATTACACATACCATAGTAATTCGAATCATACTGATTCGATTCACACACACTAACACACGCTTATTCGAATCACCCTGATTCAAATTACACACTAATGTACACTAATTCGAATCACCCTGATTCGAATTACACACACTAATTTGAAACAGCATCATTCGAACTAGTCCAGAATTTCGTGACCATAGTAATTCGAAACAGGTTGTTTCGAATTACCCCCTGTTTTCCCTATATAAAGAGTTCGAAGTAACCTTATTCGAACTACTATTCTAAATCCACGCCCCACCAAATCCCAGAGAAAACAACCCAGTACAATTCCAACAAAGGCTTGAGCAGAATATTTAGCTGATGGGGGATAATCCGGATCGATTTTATCGTTTGGATGGAGTAGTCCATATAGCTGGTGTTATCAATGAAGAGGTCAGTACGAACTTGTTCTTTTAAAATATGAGCGAATAAGTTATTTTTTTAATATATATTTTTACCTTTGGTGTGTTAGAATGGTAGTCATTATGTACCGTTGCTAAGTTAGATAGGATTGCCATACAAGTGGTTTTGTTAGTGGTTTTGTTAGTGAATGATGTTAGTGGTTTTGTTAGTAGTAGTGTTAGTGGTTTTGTTAGTGAATGATGTTAGTGCAACGGCAGCAGGGTATGCGTCTGGGCGAGAGGTACGTTCCGTACTTACAGATGGCCGGCTTATACCATCTTACGGGGCTGAACGAGAGATGGTTCAGACTGGATGAGCCCCTGGTCAGTGCGTTCGTTGAGCGCTGGCGTCCGAAGACGCACACGTTTTATATGCCATTCGAGGAGTGCACTATTACATTGCAGGACGTGGCATACCAGTTAGGACTGCCGATCGATGGACATTATGTCAGTGGTTGCCTAACAGATTTTCAAACATACATCCAGGGTGGTCGGCCAGCGTGGGTATGGTTCTAGGAGTTGCTGGGTGTGTTACCTCCACATCATCATCACCATCATCATCCAGCAATGCATCACCCATCCCAGCCGGTGCCCCACACTGTAAAGAAATCGACACCCTCTCCACGATACCAACTTCTCCGCCACCACTGCAGTTGAGATCAACAGCGAACGACGGGGAAGCGACAGGCTCGTCCCGAGGTGCATTCACAGGCACGGACGAAGATGCACCAACAGGTCTCGAGCTAAAACCGGCTACCGTGCCTAGAGTTTGGGTATTCCGATCCGAACCTCCCGAACTAGATACCACATCAACCAACTTTGTCAACAACTCAGGTGTCCTGACCTCGGAAAACTGCCGACGACAATGGAACAGGACCTGCAAATCCTCGTCACTTCCTATAATGAAAGAATCATACTTCACGTCATCTCTAAGCACTGATATCGGAATGCGATAGAATAACTTCTGAACCCGTTTCACGCCTTGCAGCTCAAGTTTCTGTATTATAGAATTCAAGAAGTTATCGAATCTCATCGTAGGTCTCATAAAAGTACTTAGAGGATCTTTATCAGTGAACTTCACACCAGAGCGTGTTTTTCTCTTAATCGACCCTCTATAATGCACCAACACTACACAACTCTTCTCACTAGCCATTTTGTCTCACTCAAATGAACTCAATTCACGTTCACACCATATTTATACACGTATGGGGCTTCCTAATTCGAAACAGCCAATTTTGAATTATATATACATAATTCGAATCAGCTAGATTCGAACTGCCTATTGAATTGCTCACCATATAATTCGAATAAGAGTGATTCGAACTGCCCCATGCATGATTCGAATCAGTTCGGTACGAATTACCTAGCATGCATACTCCCTCATAATTTGAACAGCATTGATTCAAATTACTATTGTTTTTAGTTCGAATTACATAAATACATGCTTTTGGTTGATCCATGTCTTATTTTTCGATTTTGGTTGAATCATGTAATATCTCATTCAAACTGGTTTAATACTGCAATTTGTCCCATAATAAAATTATTAATTAATTTTTTTCATACAAACGATATAAAATTTAAATTTTCAATATATTTATTATGCATTTATTAGAGAAAACTATTTAAAATTTTCTATTACTAGCAATTTTAACTTCTGCCTTAAGAAGACAGGTTAGTTAAACCCTAATTTAAACGATGACACACAAAAAAATTGACTTTATTTTTAAATTAGTCAACATACTCATTTTCCCTTGTTAGTTTTTGTACCAAAATTTTTTTCTAAGAGAAATACTTTTGACGGTAATATCAAAGAAAGTTTCTCCTTGCAACGTTGCTACCTTTGATGATAAAAATGACAACTAACTGCTTTATTTATATGTTTTGCCATTGTGATTTCAGTTCATCCACTAGATTTGTGAAATCAACAAACTTTATCAGTAACTTGAAGAATCAATGTGCCTGCCAATAAGTAAAAGAAAAAGGTACACGAAAGAATGTGTAGCTAAAAGCCTAAACTCAAAAACATATAAAATTCAAGAATTAGTCCTAAAACATACAGTCACAATAATAAGCATGTATATTGTACTCCGGAGCGGATCCTCTCTAGTGAAGAAAAAACTGGATGGTGTTAATTGTAATCTCTTATCCTTTATTGTTTTTTCTCTCATATTTATTTTTGGTCCTACTTATAAAGTTAATGGTAACTGATAAGAGATAACACTTCATCTGCTCAGGTGTTAAAAAAATTAGAGAGGATCCATTTCCTGTTGCGGAAATGTTTGGTAACCAAAGAAAATTAGACAAAAACAATCATAACTTGCCTTATTTAACATTCATTAATTGTTGCGACAATAAATGAATATTAAATAAGACAAGTTCTGACCGTATTTTTTGTCTCCCTAACATTACCCCTCCTGTTGTACCCATCTTCATAGCTAACATTCTACTATGAATTAATTAACATCCACTTGCACATGCATCCACTTGGGTCTGCTCAATCATGTCATAATTAATTAATGGGATAAGTTGATCTTAACAATAATGTAAATTTGTTTAGGCGTAAAAATGCAAATTTTTAACTCTGCATGCGAGTAACGACAACACTCTACTAGTCTACTGTACTCCACTAAGCTAGTGTTGGTGCATAGATTATTTAATTGAATTAGTACTTTTCATTTCTATTATAATATCACAATTACCTTTAATTTCTTTTATACCAATGAATTTTTTAAGCAACTTGACATTACTTTTTTGAAATCGTCTTATCTTACCCTCTCTATTCATACTGTGTATGTCTTGCTCTTCTTCCCAGCTTTTATATGTAATGTAACACACAATCACTACTACTTTACTTCTTAGTTCTTATGTGGTTAATTATATGTGTGCCTTCTCTCTTAATTACTGGTACGTTCTGATCATTTATTTTCTCTCATATATATTTGATTGATTTGATTCACTTTATATTTTCTTTCTTTATTGTTTTAGGGAAATTGGGAAATATATTCCATTTGAATAATAAGGATACAGATCTTCAAGATTTTTCACTTATTGGTGAATCATACATAGTTTGGCGAGTATTTGGATATGTATTAATAACTATGCTAATACTTGATTTTTTCTTTTCTGGCAGATTTTTTTTTAAAACAAGGATCTGTTTGGTGGTTAATTTATCTAACAAATAATTAATAAAATTTGACAAAAAAAAAATTGTATTTTAAACAAGCAAAGAACAAGATTTAAGTAGTTAGCATAAGGCTATTCAAATTTATCATTTATTTTTATTTCTTTTTTATATTTTCTTTAAGAGAAAGAGGTTTTTTAACGAAAAATGAAGCCCAACAAATAGCTATTCAAACTGTTTATGAAGCTTACTATATAGATTGAAGAAGAAGAACCATTGCTATATTATATTATTACTGTAAAAGTAATATTAACATCATAAACTTACTCATATATAGAAGATTTGAAATAATTGATAAAGAGAGATAGCTAGGGAAGAGTAGTGTAAGGGAGAGATATAGCAACAGAACAAGGAAAATAAGAACAAGCAAATTTTTTAAGAAATTGCTCCTAGTTATAACTGCAGTAAGGTCCAGTTTGGGTAACTAACTTTATTAAGCTCCTTTTGATAAAATAACTTAAACAATAAATGATTCTGTTAAAAGTAACTTATAAATAAGTTATTTTGTGTTTAGATTTTTAACTCTAAAAGTGCTTATTTTAAAGAAATGTAATGAAAAGTAGAAATATTATGAGAGAAGTCATTTTTTTTAACTTCTCTATAAGCTCCAAAATAGCTTTTTAGAAAGTTGCAATTTGGTTTTAAAAATTGCACCCGACATTAATACTACTACTTTTTATAAGTTAAAAATGAAAAAAAACTACTTCTAGAGTTTCCAAACGGCCCTAATAAGTATCGATATCTACTTATTTATTTTGCTTCGCTCATTTTTTTAGTTTTATTTCTAGTGGACTGAATTACCATGAGCTATGTAGATGTGAATAAGATGTTTAATTTATACAAAATATTTATTTCTTAGAAAAAAAGATTATTTCCAAATTCTTTTAATTTGATATAATATGGTATAAATTTTACAATATTGTCCTTGTTATTAAATATTCACTCATCATCTCCTTAATTTATTTTCATGTCAAGTCAGAAAATGAAATTGAATGACATTGATGATGGATTATAATTAACCCACCATATATGTTTGTTTGTTTCTATCTAATATTTATTTTCATTAAGAATTATTCTTCACATATAAGTTATTTATACATACAAGTTTATACAAATTATTTATATTGTATTATTTAAAAATTTTTGGTGTATGTATATTGATAAATTTTGTATAATTCAAACTCTTCCTTTTCTTTCTTGCATTATAAAAGTGAATTTTATTGAATTAAGATTAACTTGTATAAACTTGTATGCCAAAAAAACTTGTATGTGTAGCAGGTCTGTTTCATTAATTGTGGATGAATACTAATTAAAGCAAGTTCTGTTGTTTTTTTTGTTTCTCTAATATTATGTTATATTTTATTGACTTCCTTCTGCATAGATGATTTTGCTTTCTTGCTTGCCTAACACTCAACAATGTCCTCTCAATTTTGTCCTAGGATTGTAAGATGGTGGACACTGTTGTATCCTTTGTGCTAGACAACTTGTCGCGGGTGCTTGTTAGTGAAGTGACATTGCTTTCAGGTGTGAAGGATCAAATCAAACCCCTAAGTGAAGAACTTAAGTTCATGAACATTTTCATTAAGAGTTCTGAGGGAAAACACGATGATCCCGTGGTGAGAGAAGTGGTGAACCAGATCAGAGATGTAGCATACGAAGCTGAAGACGTGATAGACACCTATGTCGTCAATGTCAACAATCAAAGAAGCAGAAACATGTTGGGAAAGTTACTCCACAGCAAAGACCATGTGATGACGCTTCATGAGGTGAATGATCGGATTACCACCATCAAGAGAAGGATCGATGATATCTATGAAAACAAGTCTAAATATGGCATCCAACAAGGTGATTTTGAAAGTCATTTTAGAAACAAAGAATTTGCAGAAGACTCATTGCTTGCAAGAAGGAGGGATGTGGAAGAAGAAGAAGTAGTTGGCTTGGTGCATGACTCCGATGAGGTGATTAACCACCTCGGTAGCAGAGGAGATTCGAGTCGTAAAGTTGTTTGCATACTAGGCATGGGTGGATTGGGAAAAACCACTCTTGCTCGAAAGATCTACAATAGCGACAAGATCAAGACCATGTTCCGTGTGTGGGGTTTTGTGTCCAATGATTACAGAGCTGAAGAACTCTTAATAAACCTTTTGAAGTGTTTGGGATTATCTGTAGAGGAGTGTAAAGATTTAAATGATCAAGAAAAAATGAAAGGAGAAGTCAGAAAACGCATGAGTGGAAAGAAATATCTGCTAGTGCTAGACGACATCTGGAAAACTCAAGTGTGGGACGAGTTGCAAGAAGCCTTTCCCGATGACGACAAGGGTAGCAGAATATTAATAACTACACGTGTTCAGGATATTTCTCACTATACAAGAGCAACCTTCACTTACAAACTCCCATTTCTTGATGAAACTCAAAGTTGGGAATTGTTTTGTAGAAAGGTATTTTGCAAAAAAAATTGTCCTCTTGAACTAGAACCTCCTGGCAAAGAAATGGCTAGTGCCTGTAAAGGTTTGCCACTTGCCATTGTTGTGTTAGCAGGTATGGTTGCCAAAAAAGAGAGGTCACCAAGAGAATGGCATAAAATCAAGAATCATGTTTCTTGGTATCTTGCTCAAGAGGAGGAATATCGAATTGTGACCAATATTCTGAAGCTTAGCTATGATGACCTTCCTCAAACATTAAAGCCATGCTTTCTTTATTTGGGAGTGTATCCTGAAGATTATGAAATCCATGTGAGAACATTGTGTCAACTGTGGATAGCTGAAGGGTTCATTCAGAAAAAAGAAGTTGGACCATCGAATTCACCAGAAGTAGAAGATATTGCCGACATGTATTTAGATAAGCTGGTGGAACGGAGTTTGGTGCAAGTTGCAAGTAGGAGAACTGATGGGGGTGTGAAGACATGTAGAGTCCATGATCTTCTCCGAGACCTCTGCATTTCAGAGAGCAGCGAAAATAAGTTTATGGAAGTGTGTACGACATTAGATGCTAACAAGTGTAATCCCCGTAGGATGTCTCTCCAGTATAGAGGAAACCTGAGGCTAACCAAAGATAACCAATCATCTGCACGCTCTCTGCTTGTATTTGGTGAAAGAACTATCTGGAAGAGTAAATCAGAAGGGTGGAAACAGATAGAGAATGGTTTCAAGTTGGCTCGTGTATTGCATATGAACCTAGTGGAGCTACATTCACAACCAAGTGGATTGAAGTCATTGATCCATCTAAGGTATTTGAAACTGATAGTAGGTTCTCTAAGAATTGCAGGTGATGTTTTAACTTGTATATGCAACCTTTGCAATCTAGAAATGTTGCATCTAGAGTTTCATCGTGACTCCGATCATTTAGCTCTACCAAGCAAAATATGGAAGCTGGAGTCATTGAGGCGTATTTATTTTCGCCAACTGTATGCAAAGTGGGATTGTACTGGAGTATCAATGTTGAGTGTAGAAAATGGGGAAACAAGTATGGAGAATCTCCAGACTCTGGGTTTCATTCATCTCGATTCACAACTAGCAAGTGTCCTTAACAAGGGCATGTTTCCCAACTTGACAAAACTAAGTTTATGGCAACATCTAAATAAGTCAAATGATGAAATATTAGAGAAGATTTTGCAGTGCCTAAACAAACTCCGTACGCTAAAGGTACATAACATCAGTAGGCTTCCATTAGATCCGAATGTGTATCCCAGGAGTCTCTCCAAGATTACCATAAGACGCCACTGCGAAATAGACTCAAGATTGATCAAGACTCTGGGACAGCTTGTCAACCTGCAAATCTTGAATCTAGAGTTAGCAAGCATGCATTACGATGTTAATTGCGCGGCTGGGGACTTCCCACAGCTTCAAGTGCTACGTGTGAAACTGTACAAGAGGCTCCCTGGCAGGTGGAAAATAGAAGAAGGAGGAATGCCACATATTCGATATTGCGACCCTGAAAACCTGCTCAACCGTGATCAAGACTGAAGTTATATTCATCATCTACAGTCATTAAGAGAAAAGGACAAATAGGTCCCTGACTTTTTGCCCTGCATTGACTATTGAAAAATACTTTTAAGTCCCTGACCTTCACAAAACTTAGACGGATCAGTCCTTAACGGAGGCATTTGGACGGATCAGTCCCTGACGAAGGCATTTGAACAAAGGGACTGATCCGTCCAAATTATGTGAAGGTCAGGGACTTAAAAGTATTTTTCAATGGTCAGAGACAAAAATGTCCGCGGGACAAAAGGTTAGGGACCTATTTGTCTTTTTCTCTCTTAATTTTTCTATGCTTCCGTGTGTTTTCAGATTATAGTTCATTATTTTTCATTACTAATAGTGTGTGACTTTCCTGGTTTTCAATTCCCATAATAGTTCTCTTTCTTGTTTAAAAGTGGAGTGAAATGAATTGTATATTATTCAATTTACTGGTGTTGATTGTTTGGATTCAGATGCATTTCATACTGAATTTGAAGATCTTTTTTCCAAGGAATGAAATCCAATAGTTGCAAAGACAACAATATCCTTAGTAAAATGAAATTGAAGCTATTTAAGGTGTTTGAATGGAAGGAAAGAAAGATTGCTATGTTGATAAAGAGCATCCACATTCACAAAGTAAAGGGTTTCCTTGTTAATCTCTAATAATCTGACATTTTAGAACAGAGAGACCGGATTAGCAAATTAAAGCGATTTAATTCACAATGATGAACTAATGCTATTGGTTGCATTTAACAATTAAACTTATGTCCGTAAAGAAGACTCTGTAAACATGATCCAATAATAACTCACAAACACATCCTTCATCTTCAAGTCTTCAAATATATATATGAGCAAACTAATAAAGATGGTTAATCAATTTTTGAGAATTAAATATGTGATTTAGATTAGATAATTCCTTTCTTATAACATAATAAAAGATAATGCTATGTGATGCTCTGATTCTAAAGTTCTGGAGATTTTTTTTTGACTTTTTGACTTTTTCTTTTTTGTAGGTTTATGATTAGGTAGGGTTGGAAGAATTTAAGATTTTTTTAGGTTTAATAATGTTCTGAAGTTTTTTGGATGCTATTTACTTATTTAGCTTGTTTGAAGAGAATTTGTATGTTTACAGAAATATTTGGTAACTAAAGAAAATTAGTAAAAAATAGTCCTAACTTATCTTATTTAATATTTATTAATTATTACAATAATTAATGAATGATAAATAAGATAAGTTTTGGTTGCCTTTTTTTTTGTCTCTCTAGTATTACCGACATGTTTAATATTGTGATTGAAGAATTTTTTGGATGTGATTTGGAAGATCTGAAACTGAAATTGGAAGGAAATTAATGATCCCAAATGGTTAGAGAGAGGAGTGTAAACTGTGTAATATAGAGCTGGCAATGAGTAGGGTAGAGAGTAGGGTTTGTATCCTACTCTAACCCTACTTGCGAGTTGAAAATTTTATTAAAACTCTATCATATTTTATCTGTGGGTTGAGAACCCTACCCGTACTCTAAAATTCTAAACCCTATCCTATCTTATCTACAGAAATATCAATTTTTTTAAATAAATATAAAATTCAATCATTTCGAATTTCATACATATTAATAAAATAAAAAATAAAAAACTAATGCTCTAAATTATTAAATTAACTAATTAGTTTAGTGGTTGCTTCATTTATTATAAGTCATTATACGAAGAAAATTATGAGTTTAACTCTCACCTCCTTCACTATATATCTAAGTTTTATGAAACGGGTTTAGCTAATATATATTTTTAGGACACATGATAAATGTAATAACCAGAAAAAAAAAAAAAAAGAAGATAAGACGTGGGGGAGCTGTCCACGCGAGGAGAGAGAGGGCCACACCTCGTCACCGCCGGCCTGGAGCTCGCCATTCGTGTCTTGTCGCGTCGCTGCTAGCCGCGTCCAGCTCGTTGCCATCGCGTTGTCATCAGAGGCTAGAACCGAGAGATGCATCCGAGAGAGGGGACGAGCGTGAGAGAGGAGACGAGGACGGACAGCCGCCGCGCCTTGTCTACGTTGCCGCTGAGCTTCAACCGCTGCCATGCCAAGTCGCCGTCGCCATCATTGAGACAGAAGAGAGAGCTCGAAGAGAAAGAAACAGAATGTGCGAGAGGAGCCGTCGTGAATAGAGGGTTGTTCTGTCACCAGTCGTCGTTCGGGTGAACCTTGGTTGCTAATGGAACTGTTGGTGCTGCTGGAGCTAAACCGTTCCTGTCAATAACCCAAACTATCGCAGCTCCACCTTGTCGCTGCCCTAATCCAAATCCTACGCTCATTCGTTCCATTTTACTTCAATCCTCCTCACCTTGGATTTTGGCACTCCGGGTTCGGTATCTTCGGTCCCTTGAGACCAAATTGTGAGTAGACTTTATATTTATAATTGTTTGATTGTGCATCTATAATTATTTTGATCTATAACTAGTATGATCTTTGAATTATACTCACTATATTTGTCTTGAATGATTTTAAATTGATTAGTATAATTGATTTATTTAAATAATTCGTTTTTATGAAGTTTATGCTTTCGGAACTATACATGAGACTATATATATTTTTGATGAAGTTTTGCACTTCTAAAATATTTGATTTTACTTGAATATCTATTTTTTTTAAACTATATATATTTTTGATGAAATTTTGTATCATTCTAAAATGTTTGATTTTACTTGAAAATCTGTTTTTGAAGCATTGAAGTAATTGTTAGTACTCACTTACTTTAAAGATTGTGAAATATGTTTGAAATTTCTTATGATTGAGAAGTATGATTGGAAAGATTTCTGATGAAAAAGTAAAATATGATTTGATTTGATTCTATACCTTATATATTTGAAAGATCAAGGATTTGTTGTATTTGAAATTATATGTTTTGAATTGGTTTGGGAGGCTCGTATTAGAAAACTGTAGTTAATGGTGGTTATGACGTTAATTTAGATGCATCTAACTCAGACTCCAGCTAGCAGGGGTGTTGCTAGCCTAACGTGTAGACCACACGCTAGATCTGTTATTCTGTTAGGAAACACAAGAGGAAAGGGCTACCCATAGAGGTGAAGCCGCTCAAGTGTGGACTTTTGATTTGATTTCTGTATGAGAACTCTCTTATTGATTCACTTATTATTATCAAGTATTATTTTCTAATTAAAATTATTTTGATATAATGTTTATATGGTCTCATGCCGATTATAGATGTATTGTCTAGTCATTGAGTTGCAAAACTCACCCTGTTTTTCTAAAAGTATTTTTCAGGAACAATTACTTGTCTATGTGAGGCTTTCAATTCAAGATGTACGATCTGCAATGAGTACTTATTTGTTGACGAGTTTTTAGATGTATATATGCTCCATACGACAGAGGCATGATCCAACTATTTTTAATTATTTTAATTTTGTTATAAGTGTATAATTATTTATTTTAGAACTTGTATAATATTTGTAACTTTCTTATTCAACTTATATTTGAGTCGGTTAGACTTGCTAGGGGACTATTTTCCTGAGCGCCGGTCATGGCTCATTTTGGGCTGTGATAATAAAATTACTAATTAAAAAAGTTTTTATAAAAAA
>NC_029788.2:132080976-132094557 GCF_000816755.2 Arachis ipaensis | reverse complement strand
TTATCAATATATTTATTGTGTATTTATTAAAGTAAATTATTTAAAATTTTCTATTATTAACATTCTTAACTTGTATTTTAAAGAGAGAGGTTAGTTAAACCCTAATTTAAATCATGACACAAAAAAATTGACTTTTGACGTAATATCAAAGAAAGTTTCTCCTTGCAACGTTGCTACCTTTGGTGATAAAAATGACAACTAATTGCTTTATATGTTTTCGCCATTGTGATTTCAATCCATCCACTTGATTTGTGAAATCAACAAACTTTATCAGTAACTTGAAGAATCAATGTGCATGCCAAAGAATGTCTAGCTAAAAGCCTAAACTCAAAAAATACCATAAAATTCAATAATTAGTCCTAAAACATACAGTTACAATAAGCATGTATGTTGTATCATCTTCATAGCAAACAATCCACTATGAATTAATTAACACTTGCACATGCATCTACTTGGGTCTGCTCAATCATGTCATAATTAATTAATGGGATGCGTTGACCTTAACAATAATGTATATTTGTTTAGGTGTAATAATGCACATTTTTATACTTTTCATTTCTATTATAATCATCCACTTGTGCATAGATAATTTAATTGAATTAGTACTTTTTATTTCTATTATAATATCACAATTACCTTCAATTTCTTTTATACCAATGAATTTTTTAAGTGAGTTGACTTTACTTTCTTAGCTTGAAATCGTGTTGCCTCCCTATTCATAGTTTCATTCTGTGTCTTGCTTGCTCTTCTTCCACAGATTTTTATGTCTGCCTTCTCTCTTAATTACTGGTACGTGCTGATCATTTATTTTCTCTCATATGTTTGATTGATTTGATTCACTTCATATTTTCTTTCTTTATTGTTTTAGGGAAATTCGGAAATATATTCCATTTGAATAATAAGGATACAGATACAATCGACACACCTTGTGCTTCAAGATTTTTCACCTATACATAGTTCGGTGAGTATAATTGGATATGTAATAACTATGCTACTACTTGATTTCTTTTTTTTGCTTGAATTTTTTCTAAAACAAAGATGTGTTGGTGGTTAATTAATAAAATTTGACAAAAAATGTATTTTAAACAAACAAAGTACAAGATTTAAGTTAGCATATGGCTATTCAAAAGATCCATATATTTGACATGAAGAAGAATCTAGATAAGACGAATTAACTCATTCATCTATTCAGATTTATCATTATTTTTTTTATATTTTCTTTTAAGAGAAAGAGATTTTTTTTTTTTTAAAATGAAGCCTAACAATTAGTTACTCAAAATGTTTATGTAGATTGCTATACAAAGATTAAAGAAGAACCATTATTGCAAATATATTATATTATTACTGTAAAGGTAATATTAAGATCATAAACTTAGATATGCATATGACATATATAGATGTACGAACATAGAAGATCTGAAATATTGATAAAGAGGAAAAAAAAGAAGGGTGTGAGTGAGAGATTCATATAGCAACAGAAGAACAAGTACTTCAACAAATTGCTCCTACATACTTATAACTATTATTTATTTTTCTTCGTTCATTTTTTTTTTATTTTATTTTTACTAGACTGAATTACCACGAATTATATAAATTCAGGTGTAGTCAGATAGTTGAGAGATAGTTGAGAGTCTTTAAATAATTTAATTGATTTGACTGAATTCTCATCTAACGACTCTCAACTATCAATTTCATATGAGGTTGACTTCATCTAAATTTCTACCTTCTGGGAAATAAAAAAAATTATAAAGTAGCTATGAAGTTGTGTTTTACACTAAGAAATCTTCAAGATTACCGGTTCTTCGAAGTTGCATGCGCAAAAGAATAAAACCTTATGTCTGTGTATCTCTCTTGAACACACACAATTTTCTAGTGAATCTTTCAAGACTCTTTTAGTTATTTTCTTATGACCTCTTCTTAGAGTTATCGGTTGCTTTAGGGTTACTTGACACATTCATACCACAAGCATATGGTTCGAAAAATAACTCTTTGAACTTTTAATCATATTTTACCTTCCTAATAATTGATGCTTAGAGCCTTGGACCTTGCTTTTTATTATTATTATTATTATTATTATTATTATTATTATTATTATTATTGATGTTGATAATTTTCAATAATAACTATTAAATTAACAAAATTCAAACTCGTTCAATTTCTATATATTACTAAATTATTCAACAATCTTTATTTTTCTGCAAATTTATTCATAGATAAGCTATTGAAATTAAAAGAAAGATAGATGAGAGAGAAAGAGAGGCATGCCATTTTTCTTGAACAAATTTTGATAGCTCTTTTCTTCCTTTTTTTTTGTTACTTAAAAAAATGCTTGTAAATGAGTCAAAATAACTTTCAAGATTATAAGGAAGAAATTATACAACAACAACAAAGTCTTGTCCCACTAAGTGGGGTCGGCTACATGAATCAAACGACGTCATTGTGCTCTATCATGTATCATGTCTACAGAGAGACCGTTTACATATAGATCTCGTTTGACCACCTCATGGATGGTCTTCTTAGGTCTTCCTCTGCCTTTCGCCCCTTGTCCATCTTCCATCTCATCCACCCTCCTGACTGGATGTTCTATCGGTCTTCTTCTCACATGTCCAAACCACCTAAGACGCGATTCAACCATCTTTTCCACAATGGGTGCTACTCCAACTCTCTCCCTTATATCTTCGTTCCTTATTTTATCCAATCGCGTATGACCACTCATCCATCTCAACATTTTCATCTCTGCCACACTCAGCTTATGTTCATGCTCCCCTTTAGCTGCCCAACACTCCGTACCATAAAGCATAGCCGATCTTATAGCGGTGCGATAGAATTTACCTTTAAGTTTTAAAGGCACTTTTTTGTCGCATATAAAACCAGATGCACTCCGCCATTTTGACCAACCTGCTTGGATCCTATGATTTACATCATGTTCAATCTCTCCATTATCCTGTATGATGCACCCAAGATACTTAAAACTTTTAACTTTTCGTAGGCTGTTTTCTCCAATCTTCACCTCTATATTAGGGTTTTCCCTTCTCAAACTGAACTTACATTCCATATATTTCGTCTTGCTACGGCTTATGCGCAAACCATACACTTCTAGAGCTTCTCTCCATAACTCCAACTTCTTATTTAGGTCTTCCCTTGACTCTCCCATAAGGACAATATCATCGGCAAAAAGCATACACCATGGCACAGGATCTTGGATGTGCTCTGTGAGTACTTCCAAGACTAATGTGAAAAGGTATGGACTTAAGGATGATCCCTGGTGTAATCCTATACCAATAGAAAATTCCTCTGTCACACCACCTTGAGTCTTCACACTAGTTGTGGCCCCATCATACATGTCTTTAATTGCACGAATATATGCGATCCTTACTCTCCTCTTTTCTAAAACCTTCCATAAGACCTCCCTTGGTACTCTATCATACGCTTTTTCCAAATCAATAAACACCATATGTAGATCCCTTTTTATTACTACGATACCTCTTCATCATCCTTCTTAAAAGGTATATCGCTTCAGTGGTAGATCTGCCTAGCATAAATCCAAATTGGTTCTCTGTTACTTGTGTCTCTTTTCTCAACCTCCATTCTATCACCATTTCCCATAACTTCATGGTATGACTCATAAGCTTGATCCCTCTATAGTTTCCGCAACTTTGTATATCCCCCTTAAAATCTCATTAAAAAGCTTGGTTAACCAGTTGATGCCTTTTTCTCCAAGACCCTTCCAAACCTCAATCGGGATATTATCAGGTCCTACTGCCCTGCCATTTTTCATCTGCTTTAGAGCCTCTTTTACCTCGAAGTCTCGGATCCTCCGATAGTAGTCAAAGTTTTGATCTTCTTCCCTTGTGCGTAATCGACCAAGGCTTGGAAAAGTCTTCTGTCCCTCATTAAATAACTCGTAGAAGTAGCTCTTCCACCTTTCATTAATCTTCTCCTCTTGAACCAACACATCTCCATCCTTATCCTTTATGCACTTAACTTGATCCAAATCTCTCGTTCTTCTTTCACGGCTCTTTGCGATTCTATATATACATTTTTCTCCTTCTTTCGTGCCCAAAGACTAGTAGAGGCCCTCATATACTCTTGTTCTTACTTCACTTACAGCCACTTTTGTCTCTTTCTTAGCCGCCTTATATTTTTTCCAGTTATCTGCGTTGCGGCATAGAGACCACTCTTTAAAGCACTCCCTTTTTATCTTTATCTTATCTTGTACACTCGCATTCCACCACCATGACTCCTTGTCTCTTGGTCCTATTCTTTTAGATTCACCAAAGCTTTCTTTTGCTGTTCTTCTAATAACTTCTGCCATCTCCCTCCACATCTCTTTCGCGCTTTCATTCCCATCCTACTTTGCCGCTTCTCCTACCCGTCTTAGGAATCTTCTTTGTTCCTCACCTTTCATCTGCCACCACCTCGTCCTTGGGTTCTTCGTATGATGTCTTTTCCTCAACTTTTGCTCAACGCGTAAATCCATGACGAGCACCCTATGTTGTGTTGTCAAACTCTCTCCTGGGATAATTTTACAATTAATGCAAAATTTTCGGTCGACTCTCCTCAACAAGAAGAAGTCAATTTGAGAGCTTGTCATGCCACTCTTATAGGTTATAAGATGTTCGTCTCTCTTTTTAAAATATGTATTTGCGATGAGAAGATTAAAGGTTGAGGAAAAGTCCAAAATAGTTTTACCCTCGGCATTGATCACCCCGAAACCATGGCCTCCGTGAATATTCACATATCCAGTCACTTCTCTCCCAACATGGCCATTTAAATCTCCTCCTAAGAAAATCTTATCTCCCAAAAGTATGTCTTGAACCAAACTCTCTAGATCCTCCCAAAACATTATCTTGTGTTGTTCGTCCGAACCCACTTGCGGTGCATCGGCGCTAATCACATGGAAAGCACCTCCCTCCACCACAAGTTTGATAGAGATGATCCAATCTCCCACCCTCTTAACATCCACTACGTCCTTCTTTCACTGCTTACCCACAATTATTCCAACCCCATTCTTATTCTTCACCTTTCCTATATACCAAAGTTTGAAACCAGAAGTATCAAATTCCCTAGCCTTCGCACCAACCCATTTTGTTTCTTGTAGGCACATAATGTTAATCTTCCTCCTTGTCATGGTGTCCACCACCTCCATGGACTTTCCTATTAGGGTGCCTATATTCCATGTCCTAAATCTCAACCTTCTGTCGCTCCAACCTTTACCTTTTACTTTGTGAACTAGCTTATTTACCCTTGTCCGTTCATGAAAACGCGAGAATCCTTGCTCATTTAACACTATATTCGGGCACCGATGCAGCGGCTCTTGCTCATTTGACACCGTACTCGAGCCATACAGCGCGTTGCTTCCGGGCAACGACCTAGCTTTAGCGCAATAATGTCTTTGATTCATATCATGGGGGTTCGACTATATTTTTATGTTGGTTGTCGAAGACCTAACACAACCCTCCTCCTTTATCTGGGCTTGGGACCGGCTATATACCGCAAGTGTAACATAGGCGGAGTTATAAGGAAGAAATTATATTGTTAAATAATTTATTAAATTAGTTTTTAAAAGATAATTTTAAATAAACTTTTAGTATTTATTTTTGATAAATTAAACTAAAAATTATTATATTTAATAAACACAACTAATGGTTTCGAATTAAATCATCATACTAAATCGAAACTGTTGGCTTCAATTTACCATGGCATCTGTTCACGTGTATAAATCGAATGTAATAGATTCGATTTCCTAACAAATATAAATCGAATCTCTTTGTTTCGATTTACATGTATGTACAAATCGAAGTTATTTGTTTCGATTTATAAATATATGTCAATTTGTATGCAATTCAAATTTAATAAATTCGATTTAGTATTGGTTTCGTAAATCGAATTTAATAGATTTGATTTATATAGAAATGGATCTTGGGACATTCAGTAGTCATGTTTGATTTGGAAGATCTGGATAATTTTGGGTTTCAATTGGTTTATTCTGGTAATTTATATAAAATATTTATTTTTTAAAAAAAATTGTTTCTAAATTCTTTTAATTTGATATATAAAATACTATAAATTTCACAATATTGTATGTTCTTGTTATTAAGTATTATCTCATTATCTGATTAATTTATTTTCATGTCAAGTAAAAAAATGAGATTGAATGACATTGATTATCAATTATGATTAACCCATCATATATGTATGTTTGTTTCTATCTAATATTTATATTTTATTCATTTTTTTTCTTATGGATGATCTTACTTTCTTTCTTAATACACTTAATTAACAATCTTCCTTTAATTTTTTCATAGGATCCGAAAATAAAAAATGATTGATAGTGTTGTTAACTTTGCACTGGACAACTTGTCACGGCTGCTTGTTAGTGAAGTGACTTTGCTTTCTAGCGTAAAAGATCAAATCAGGTCCCTAAATGATGAACTGAAGTTCATGAACATCTTTATCAAGAGTTCTGAAGGAAAGCGTGAGGATCCATTTGTGAAAGAAGTGGTGAACCAAATCAGAAATGTAGCATACCAAGCTGAAGATGTAGTAGACACCTATGTCGTCAATGTCAACAATCAAAGAAGCAGAAACATGTTGGGGAAGTTCTTCCACAGCAAAGACCATGTGATGATGTTCCATGAGGTGAGTGATCAGATTAACAGCATCAAAAGAAGGATCGATGAGATTTATCAAAACAAGTCTAAATATGGCATCCAACAAGGTGATTTTGAAAGTCATAATGGAAACAAAGAATTTGCAAAAGACTCATTGATTGCGAAAAGGAGGAATGTGGAAGAAGAGGAGGTAGTAGGCTTGGTGCATGACTCTGATGAGGTGATTAACCACCTCGCCAGAAGAGGAGATTCGAGTCGTAGAGTTGTTTGCATATTAGGCATGGGTGGCTTGGGAAAGACCACTCTTGCTCGAAAGATCTACAACAACAAGAAGATCAAGAGCATGTTCCCGTGTCATGTGTGGGGTTTTGTGTCCAACCATTACAGAGCACAAGAATTACTACTGAGCCTTTTGAAGCTTTTGGGGTTATCCTCAGAGGAGTATAAAGATTTAAATGATAAAGAGAAAATGAAAAGAAAAGTCAGAGAATGCATGAGTGGAAAAAAATACCTGGTAATCCTAGACGACATCTGGAATATTCAAGTGTGGGACGAGTTGCAAGAAGCCTTTCCTGATGAAAACAATGGTAGTAGAATATTGATAACCACACGTATTGAAGATATCTCTCATTATACAAGAGCAATCTTCACTTACGAACTTCCATTTCTTGACGAAAGTAAAAGTTGGGAATTATTCTGTAAAAAGGTGTTTGGTAAAGAAAAATGTCCTCATGAACTTGAACTTCCTGGAAAAGAAATGGCTAATGCTTGTAAAGGTTTGCCACTTGCCATCATTGTGTTAGCCGGTATGGTTGCCAAAAAAGAGAGGTCACCAAGAGAATGGCTTAAAATCAAGAATAATGTTTCTTGGTATCTTGTTCAGGAGGAAGAATATCGAATTGTGACCAATATTCTGAAGCTTAGCTATGATGACCTTCCTCAAACATTAAAGCCATGCTTTCTTTATTTGGGAGTGTATCCTGAAGATTATGAAATCAATGTGAGAAGATTGTGTCAACTGTGGATAGCTGAAGGGTTCATTCAGAAAAAAGAAGTTGGACCATCAAATTCACCAGAAGTAGAAGATATTGCTGACATGTATTTAGATAAGCTGGTGGAACGGAGCTTGGTGCAAGTGGCAAGTAGGAGGACTGATGGGGGTGTGAAGACATGTCGAGTCCATGATCTTCTTCGTGACCTATGCATTTCAGAGAGTAGGGAAAATAAATTTATGGAAGTGTGCACAAATTTGGATGCTATCAAGTGTAATTCTCGTAGGATGTCTCTCCAGTATAGAGGAGAACTGAGGCTAACCGAAGATAACCAATCATCTGCACGCTCTCTGCTTCTGTTTGGTGAAAACACTTACTGGGAGAATGAATCAGAAGGGTGGAAACAGATAAAGAATGGCTTCAAGTTGGCTCGTGTATTGGACATGAACCAAGTGAGGCTATGTTTATCACCTCGTGGATTGACGACATTGATCCATCTAAGGTTTTTGAAAGTTACAGCATCTTCTAGAACAATTGGAGATGAAGTTTTAGCTTCTATATGCAACCTTTGGAATCTAGAAACGCTATACTTATGGATTAAACACTCTATTACTCTACCAAACAAAATATGGAAACTCAAGTCACTCAGGCATGTGTATTTAAACTGTGATGATATATTTAGAGAATTGACTCAAATAGAATCAATAATGCAGAGGATGAAAATGGAAGAAGCGACGAAGATATTTAAAGGATGGTCTGGAGGAGCATCAATGTCGAAGATGAAAATTGGAGAAACAAAGGTGGAGAATCTTCAAACACTGCATAACATCTGTCTTAATGCAAGAACAGCAAGCGTCCTAAAAAAGGGCATGTTCCCCAACTTGACAAAATTAACTTTGCGTGGAGAGGTGACAGAGCTGCCAGAGGCACCAGAAAAAGAATTCTTAGAGAACAGTTTGCAGTGCCTAAACAAACTCCGAACGCTAAAGCTACTTGGCATCGCGATACTTCCATTAGATCGGAATGCGTATCCTACAAGTCTTACCAAGATTACCATATCCTTTGGTCAACTGGATGCAAGAATAATAAAGACCCTGGGACAGCTTGCCAACCTGCAAATCTTGAAACTCGGTGGCAGAGGCATATATGGCGATGTTGATTGCGTAGCTGGTGACTTCCCACAGCTTCGAGTACTACAGTGTGGGGCTGACATGGTAGATGGCAGGTGGAAAGTAGAAAAAGGAGCAATGCCTCAGATTCGATATTGCAACATTCCTCACATCCGTGACTAAGAGTGATGAGGTTATATTCATCATCAACATTCGACCTTTGTTTTTCTGTATGTCTTGATTACCGTTTAATATCTTTCCTTGGATATGTAGTTTTATTACGATGTTGTTGCTTTAATGTTTATGTGTGTAGTACTACTAATGTTATTGCTTGGACACTTCGCTGAGTTATCGTGTCCGCGTGTCGGACACATTTCGAACACGACACTCACGACACTCGTCCGACACACTTAAATACAACCACATATCCGTGTGTCCAGTCTTATTCTTAACATATATTCTTAAAATAAATTTAGATATAATATATATTATTATTTATTAAAAAAATATTTTAAATACTTGATATAATTAAAATAAGACATTAAAAATAATTAAAAATTTTAATTTATATTTTAATATCAATAAAATATCAAAATATCATTACAATTTATCTAAAAAAGACTTTATATTTTATATATATACGTGTCTCCGTGTCATGTAATATTTTAAAATTCGCGTGTCAGCGTGTCCCGTATCGTATCGTGTCCGTGTCCGTATCAGTGTCCGTGCATCGTAGGATTCCATCAACAGCCAGAGCCCAAATTTAATTTTGTATGCTTTTCTTCTGTGTTTATTTTATTTGATTGTCGGACTACAGGGTATCAAGTTTCATTTGCATTTTGTACAATGATGAATACAAGAAAACAAAAACATTAGCAATTCCATATAAGATATAGTTAATTAACATTTGAAGCTGTGATTTGGAATCAATACTCAGATACTCCAAAACATAATATTACATTCAATGATCACCAACTTCTCAATATACTCCAAGCTCGAATAGAACGGCTTTATTGCCAAATTAAAGCAACTTAATTCACAAAGATACATTGATTTCTCGCTTCCACAAATATTCTCACGGCAAGAATTAATACTGGTTCATTAAGCAATTTTCCTGTATATATCTTCTGTATTGAACTTTAGTCCATAAATTAAAGAACACTACTCTATAAATATATGATCCATAATCATAACTCAAGCACATACACCCTTCACTAAGTATAATAATATAATCAATTACTATATGCAAGTTAATTAAGATGGTTAATTAACCTCTGGGAAACCTTTGATTTAGATTTAAATAATTCCTTTCTTTTATGTATGTGTTAAGATTAGATATTTTTTGCTACCCCATTTTAGGGATCGGAATAACTTCAATTATATTTGATACTTAGCTTGCTTACATATATATACATATACTTGCACAAATGTTCATACGGCAAGAATAAGATGCTTATGTATCTATCTTTTGGCCCTTTATTTATTTATTACTTTATATTGTGACAAACGCATGCATTGCTCAAAGCCCAGAGATTCTTTGGACTATATATGACTTAAGGCACCTTATGGCAATTATTTAATTTACTATATATACTTGCTTTTTATTATATAATTTCCTCACTTTGGTGTGGCTGGTGCTGCTCAATCTAGCTACTACCCAAACCGATCCTATTTCAACTTTTTCCACAAAGGAAGCAAAGGAATTTATCAAATTATTATATTGCTTGGATAATATTTATTAAGGTACATTATCTCAACTTTAGGGCACGGTTATGAATACTTAACATCATTTAATTAGTGATTTTTCCCCTTCTAATTTCGGTTGTCTATCTAGTGAATGTTTGTTCTTTCACACATTGGATTAATTAAGTTATTTAATTTGTTGTTGCACACATCATCATGGCATTGTTGCTTTGGTAGGAGCTCTTATATACAAAGGAACATCTTTTCAAGTCAATGTAAGTTTAATTTATGTTACCGAATAAACTATATATAGATTCACCAATATAATTATCTTTATTTTAGCTTCACTTCCTTGGTATATGAAATCTACGGCTCCTTTGATTTTAGCCTATAGTTCCACGGTTCCACCCCCTAATTAATGAATCTTTGTTTACAGTACATTATTTCTTCTATTTTTTATTTATATTTTAAATAACATATTATATCATTTCTAATTTATTCATATATACTCATTATTAAAAATATATAAATCGTTACCATTAATTTATTATCTAGCATGACTTATTTTTAATGATTGAGCGAGTACTACATACACACTGTTAGATTCTAAAGAAATTGATGAGCGAGGAAGAGATTATTTAAACAACATTGATGAAAGATAATTCAATGCATCTCAATAAAAATTATAAATCGAGTTAAATTCACATGTAGATATTTTAATATAAAATTAATAATTAAAAATTATCAACTTTAAATAAAAATAAATACATATAAATTTTAATCAATTAAATTATATTAACAGAATCTTTACGCACTTATTTAACCTTTTTTTTTTCTCCCCCACTTGTTCTGTGTAGGTTCTAACTGCCTAATAGGATCACAGGAATAATCTCTTGCCTCTTGGCACACCACCTGCTGTTGAAGTTGATTTTAGATTTTTTAATCAAGGTGAGACACATTTATTTCTTTTATATTCTCTGTGTCACTGCCAGATTCTCAATATATACATATATCTGTTTCATGAAATAATAATAATATTAAAATTTGGTCAATAATTAGTCGGTAAAAAAAAAGTGATGAGTAATTTTATATTATTGAATAAAATTTCACATTATTAAAAATATCAATAATAATTAATTAATGATTATAAATCATAAAATTTGATAGCCCTAACACTCATTGATAATTAATAACAATGATAATGAATAATGTAGCATGCATATGATCTATTTATCTATTTATAATAGAGTAATGTGAGAAAGATAATAAATCAATAATATAAAGTTATTTTATTTAATTTAATATTTATAATTTTATATATAATATTTATAATTATATATTTAAAATTATTCATTTATTTTAATAATAATTAAAAAGTACAAAATAAGGAAACTAATACATTAAAAAAAAAGTTATGGCTTCTACTATAACCTCCAAATATTATACTTATATGTATTAAAAAAATTTTAAATAGTTCCACCATTATTTTTAGACATTTACTTTCATTTTATTGTGCCACGAAAGATTTTGTTTTTAATGACATAATATTTTTTAATGACGATAGATTATAAAAAGGAGTTAATAGTCAATTTTGAAAGCTACTCTAATCTTTATTTTGATCTTTGAAAGATAAAATTAATTAAAATTGTTCCCAAAAAATATACGATTTAGTAACGTTAGTCCTTCTATCAATTGGATGATGACGTATCACGTTAAGTACCATGTGGCATGATAACGTGCACTACTAGAAATAGGATTTTTTCGGACGAAAATTTCAAACGAAATTTATTCCGTCTGAATGACTTTTTTATTTCGGATAAATTTGAGACAAATGTTGAACAATTTTTAGTGGAGGCATTGGAATAATATATTTTGTCCTAAATTTGTCTAAATTTTGTCCCAAATTTTGGCGCCAAATTTTTTTTGGATGGCGCCAAAATTTTCATACAGATTAGTAACACATTTCGGACAAAAGCTATAATTCGTCTGTATTTCATCTGAATAACTTTAGACAGATTTTGGACGCATTTTGAAAATTGTTAATTCTATCCCAAATTTGTCTATAATTAGTCTTAAATGTTTTTACTATAGCTAACCCCTTGAAATAGGCAAAATTTTTTCGCACAAATTTAGGACAAAAATAGCATCATTTGTAAATTTCGTATGAAAGTGCATCAGTTTTCAAACGGATTTCATATGTTTATTGAAAAATTATAACATTTAGTATAAAAATAATGTTTATATTTTAAATTGGTCTATGATTTATCCCAAATATTTTTACTATTTCAAATAAAGTTTCTTTTCCCTAAAATAACCTTAATTATATATAACTTATAAAAGAATACACTTTTTGTTTCTAAAACTTAATTCCAAAACTTCTTGATCAAAATATGAAATAATTAGGGGTGGCAACGGGGCGGGTAGGGGCGGGTTTTTGCTCTACCCGACCCCGCCCCGCCCTACAGAAAATCCGCATCAAACCCGCTCCGCCCTACCCGCGCCGATGCGGGGCGGGTAATTACCCGCCCCGAGCGGATAGGGGCGGGGTGGGTACCCGCGGGTTCGGGTAGTGTTGCCACCCCTAGAAATAATCATCGTATTGATTAATTTCTCATTTATTATTATACATGTTCATAGCCTAACCCAAAACACTAAGCCAGATCTATTAAGCTTAAAGGCCCACCAAAGACCTCGCTCTACCTGACCTACTAAGAGGTCGAATATATAAAAACGGAACTCAACTACTTTTTCATATAACAATTGAAAAAACGCTTAGTTTTAATATTATTGCAGTAAAATTAGATATCAGTTTAATTAAACCATAAAAATTGATTTTTAACAAACTGATTTTTATAAAAAAAAAAAAGAGCATTAATACACACAATGATAATTACTAAAAAAAGAACTTACTTATATAGAGTTTCTTTCAAAAGACCTCTTTAACAAATTAATCCACATACCATAGTTCAAAAGAAGAATTCACCACAATTCTTACAACAAGATTTTATATATATATATAGCTTCGTATATGAATTTATCTATTGATTAATGATTGTGTTACGCAAGTAGGAACTATATAAACACCTTCAAGAATTTGAAAAAAAAAATTACTTATTAATCTTAATTGAAACCTATCACTAAATAGAACATTTATATACAATTAAACACCTTTTATATATATAT
>NC_029788.2:132065289-132080854 GCF_000816755.2 Arachis ipaensis | reverse complement strand
GTTGTTCCAAAACTTATCTTTTGAATACTAATGATATAATTTTATTTTTTTTTAATTTGTTGGTAAAGTTTAGATATAATTTAATTTTAAAATTTTAACATATGTAGAATGTAGTTGTTTCAAAACCACCTTTCTACTCTGCGCCAAAAAGCCAAATTTTATTCAAACCCGCCCTTTTGTTTCAATTTTTATCTTCTTCTCAAAAACTGCCCTGCCTCCTTACGGTTTACAGAGAGCCTTCACTCATTCACAAAGTCACACTGCTCTCCTACCTGTGGCCACCATCGATCTTCCGGGTTGCACTCCAGCCAACTTCCGCCCTTGCAACTCAGGCGACCTCTACCCTCTCTGGTTCTTCGCCCTCACAGATTAGAGAGCCCTAACTCGCTCACCTGCTCTGCCTTGTGGCCACTGCCGCGGCGCTGATCTTCCGGGTCGCACTCCAGC
The DNA here is from genome assembly GCF_000816755.2 of Arachis ipaensis. Lineage (NCBI taxonomy): Eukaryota > Viridiplantae > Streptophyta > Magnoliopsida > Fabales > Fabaceae > Arachis > Arachis ipaensis. The sequence continues at coordinate 132,080,407 of NC_029788.2, read as the reverse complement.
CAACCTCCGACCTCGCAACTCAGGCAACCACCACCCTCGTGGTTCGCGTTCACAGGTAATAGCTCTCACCCGCTCACACTGCTCTGCCTCCTGCATGTGGCCGCCTCCTCCGGTCTCGGACCTCGCACCGCCACCAGCCTCCAACCCTTGCCACTTTGCGTCTTTGTGCGACCTCTGTGGCTCTGTCAAGTCCCAATTTTTTGTGAGTAGTGATGTGATTCTTGTTTGTTTCTTTGTCAATTTGCTTGTTAATATGGTTCTCGTTATCAGACTATGGCTTGGATTTTTATCAATGGTCCTTTGGTCTTTCTAAGGATAAAATTAGAGTACTATTAAAAAAGTTAGGGTTTGTTCTTAACTCTTTGGATATGAGTGATAATCTCTTCCGCTTCCAACACCATCTCCGGTGGAGGATCACCCAAATGCTTTGCAGGGGTTTTTTCTTCAAATATCCAAGTGGTGTTGTGTGCCTTGTGGTGGTGTATAGTGTTTTTTTCCCCACTCAGTAAAGTATTTTCTTTTATTCATTATATAGCAATGGACATATTTTTAGCTGTGCGTGCCTGTATAGCTTAAACTACATATGTACTCATTACCAAAATTTACAGGTGCTCATTGTTTTGTATGAGACATTCCGAATGCATTCGTCAAAGTTTAGCTCTAGTGGCTCTCGTGACCTCCTTATCTGTGATGAGGCTCACAGACTAAAGAATGATCAGACGATAACAAACAGGGTACTGTACAAAATTTCTCCAGTTTAAAGGCATGTTTCTGACTTTTGTTCAAGGCACCTTGATGGCTGTGATTCTGAGTTTCTCACCTATACTTCCTGAATCAGGCATTGGCAGCTCTTCCATGTAAACGTAGAATTCTATTTTCAGGAACTCCTTTGCAGGTGAGATTCTACGCATGTGTAGCTCTTTGTGTTTCGGGCTACAATCCTAAATAACCATTAATGTTTATACTTTTATGGACATATTTTGCAGAATGACTTGGAGGAATTCTGTGGAAGTTGAGGCTGAGAAACTACTAAGATGCATGGAATGAATATTATCAACAGTGTCAGACTTTTATGATACTGTAATGCATTATGTTTCTAGTTCCTTCTTACTGCTTGGAGTATTGAATTTCCTAAATATTGCTTGTATAATATTCAAATTTCAGTTAAGTACTTAAATCTCTGTCTCTCGCCAAGGTTGCAGCAGCAGAGGCTGAGCGAGAGAGAAACCAGTGATGGATTGTTTGTCACTTCCATCGTTCATTTGGATTCCATCAACATATAAGTATGAAAAACACAGCAACCATCAAAAGAAGTTCCAAATTGCGGTGTCTAGGAGAGACACTGACGCTGAATTTTCTTTGTCCTTTTCTTGTTTTCCTTCATTCAATGCTATTCACAAAACAGTTCCTTTGGCTGCTTCAATCGCAATTTTCTCTGGTCACCCCCTGGTACTTTTTTCATAGACCTTTGCTTGTTTGTTATTTCTATAGCAAAATTGTCAAAGACATTACTATAGCAATACCTAAAAAAAATTAATGTTTTTCCCCTCCTGATGAAAAGTGTTTTATTGAAATTCTAACTTTTCTATATTTATCGTTATGGGAAGTATTTGCTTGTTTCTGCATATTCTTCTAGTAAATATTTTGAATTATGTCTGCTCTTCAAAAATGTTGTATATTAATTTAGCCCTTTGATATTAAAATAAGTATTAGTAATTAATTTAGTCATTTGATGTATATATTTAAGTCTCAACTTGCTTGATGATAATTCGAGACCAATTCAATGACATAAATTTGACTTTAGGTTTTGTTGGAAAAAAAACACGTACATACAGAGTTGGTGTTGTGCATTATGTTATGGCTAAATTGAAAAGGATTAAACTAACAGCTTGAGAATTTGTTAATCTTCTAAGAATATTAATTAAATTCAGCATTTTGTTATAATGCAGCACACGCTGGGTTCATGTCAGGAATGACTAGAATAGAATCTGTGATTTTGTCTAATCTAGTGTGGTCACTTAAAATATTTCAGAAGATTATAGAGAGGAGTCCCAAGCAGTTGAACACGTGCGTCGACTATTGGATATCGTATTTTTGGAGTCAGTTAACCTTTTCTAATTTGGTTGCATTTATTTTGTTTTGTGTCATGTGACAGAGCCTTGAGCAAATTGGTAGCAGAGCAGAACGCCTTAGGATTAAATCAAATATATATTTATATTCAAGTACTGTATTGAGGTGGAAATCTGGATTTCTTCTGATTAGTTTTGCTGCTAACATTCTTCTTGCTATATTATTTTCTGTTTTATACATGAATTTTTATTGAAGTTATTGTCTGTGTCCTATTAAGCGATTATTTTATGTTATAGCCTTAATTTGCGAGAACTGTATGGTGAAGTTTAGATACTTGTATGCTTTTTTATCTTAATTTAGTTTTCAGGACATATTAAAGAAAGCTTCTTTCCCCTCGTGCTATAGTTGTTGATTCAATACAAACTCTTGATCCTATTAACATTGTTAGTAATTTTCTTTCAACTTTATTAACACTTTTCTTTTTCTACCATTTGTCAATATCTTTGAATTTAATATTTTGTTTTGATTTATGTATTCTCAAGTGGTCAGAGCAAAAGGTTAAGTTGAATGATGCTGAGGACAAGTTAAAAGATCAAGAACATCAACTAAAGGTTCAACAAAAAAGAATTGGTTCTACTAAAAAGACAGATGAGCTTGGGACAGGCTCTAGTGATGATGAAGATGATAACAAAAGTGATTGATGTTAGGAGGATATGTTTTTTTTTATTTAAATTAAGGAATTTTTAAGTGAATTAGTTAGTACATCTTATTTTATTCATGATATTTGACCTTTTTAAAGGCTTCCTTTGTTTTAGTTTAAGTATTTTTTTTTCTTATTTTAGTTTGATTACATTTATGGACAAGTATTTTAATAATAAATATTTTTTAACTATTTTATGTTAATTAACTTTTTCATGACTTTATTATGTGTTTATAATTTGGATGATGTAATATGAAAAAAATTATTATGATGGTCTTAATATAGAAAGCAGATTGAATACAATTTATTTTCTAAAATATTTATATATTAAATAGTAAATTATTTTGTATGAAAATTGTTTGAAATATTATATTAAATTTGTAGAAAATTTGTGCGAAAATAATTTTTTGTTTTGTCTGAAATTTAATTGAAAAGAAATATTTGATTTGTCTAAAATTTGTTCGAAAAAAATTTGTTATATTTGACTAAATTCGTTAGAAATTTGTTTGAAATAAAATATATTTTTGTTTGAAATTTGTCTAAAATGAAATATTTTTACGTTTGAAATTTGTCTGAAATACATTGTTTTCATGTTGGCTAATCTGTCTAAAATTCGTCTAAAATACATCATAATAGTTAGAAATCTAGCAAATAAATACCTATTCGAAATTTGTCACAAAATCGTCTGAAAAAAATTTCGGACGAAATTTCAGACAAAATATAAATTAGCAACAAGGCTTTTTCGGACAAAAAAAATTCGTCCCAATTTTTAATCTAAACAAAGTTATATGCTCAAAATCAAAATTTATGTATGTTAACCTAAACAAAGTTATACCACTATTTTTTTTACTATATCTTTTTTTTATTACGGTATTACTTACATATAGGATGTAATGGTAGTGATATTAAAAATCAAAATTCAAGAAGATCAACAAATTTTGCTTCAATTTCAAACTTACAAAATATTGAAAATTTATTGCTTAATTATTATTATTATTATATATGCTAAACGAGTTGATTCTTAAGCGTACTACGTGCAAAAATCATAATAAATTTTTGTATGTTTCATATGTTTGAGATAGATTATATCATTTTTCTTTTAATATCACTACCATTACATCCTATATGTAAATAATACCGTAATGAAAAAAAAAAGATATAGTAGAAAAAAAATAGTGGTATAACTTTGTTTAGGTTAACATACATAAATTTTGATTTTGAGCATATAACTTTGTTTAGGTTAACAAATACATACATTTCAATTTTGAGTATATATATATTCCAGCAAAATGTAATAATGTAAAAAAAAGGTTTTAAAATAGAAACGAATAAGAGAGATTTTAAGAAGAATTAAAGGAGATTATTAATTTTTTGTTTGTCAATTACATTTCTATTAAAATTAGAAGTATAAAAAAATATTTCAAATTTAATATTATTAAAAAAAATAAAAAAATTATATAAGGACTAATTTGATTAATTTTTAAAATTTTAGGAATGAAAATGACTTACGTCTGAACTTTCAAGAACTATTTTAATTATAAATAACTTTTTTACATGTCAAGTGACATATCAACCAATCATCTCGTGACACGTGGCATTAACCCACCACGTCATCATCCAACTGACGGAAGGACTAACGCGACCAAGTCGTGTATCTTTCAGGACGATTTCGATTAATTTTGTCTTTCGAAAACCAAAATAAAGATCAGGTATCTTTTAGGGACGATTTTGACTATTAACTCTTATAAAAAAAGGTTAATATTAACTAAATAAATTCTAAAAAATACAAAAGAGTTCATACGTGCTAATTTATTCTCTTGATAAGAATTATCATTATTTTTAAAAAATTTAAACTGAATTTTATTATAAAAACAAGATAAAAGACTCAAACAAGTGAACATCAATGTAGCACAATTGTAATTTTAAAATTTCTCAATTCTCAACTAAAGAGTTCTTCACAAGAAAAAAATGATAGTGTCTATCTTTCTGATTTCATATAATATACCATAAATTTAATAACATTATTAAATGTTCTGTGATGCATGTCAAGTAAGAAAAATGAAATTTAACCCAGCATATATATGTTTGTTTCTATCTCATGGATGATCTTGCTTTTGCGCTTGCTTAACACTCAAAATATCTTTTTAATTTCTCCATAGGACTGCAAAATGGTGGACAGTGTTGTTAGCTTTGCTTTGGACAACTTGTCGCGGTTGCTTGTTAGTGAAGTGACGTTACTATCGGGTGTGAAGGATCAAGTCAGGTCCCTATGCGATGAACTGAAGTTTATGGACATTTTCATCAAGAATTCTGAGGGAAAACGCAACGATCCATTGGTGAAAGAAGTGGTGAACCAGATCAAAGATGCAGCATATCAAGCTGAAGACGTGGTAGACACCTATGTCGTTAATGCCAATAAACAAAGAAGCAGAAATATGTTGAGCAAGTGCTTCCACAGCAAAGGCCATGTGATGATGCTCCATGAGGTGAATGATCAGATCACCACCATCAAGAGAAGAATCGATGAGATCTATCAAAACAAGTCCAAATATGGCATTCAACAAGATGATTTTGAAAGTCATGCGGGAAACAAAGAATTTGCAGAAGACTCGTTGATTGCGAGAAGGAGGGATGTGGAAGAAGAGGAGGTAGTAGGTCTGGTGTATGATTCCGATGAGGTGATTAGCCAACTTGAGGGAGGAGATTCGAGTCATAGAGTTGTTTGCATAACAGGCATGGGTGGTTTGGGAAAGACCACTCTTGCTCGAAAGATCTACAACAACGACAAGATCAAGAGCATGTTCCCGTGTTGTGTGTGGTGTTTTGTGTCCTACAATTACAGAGCTCAAGAATTATTAATGAGTCTTTTGAAGCTTTTGAATTTACCTGCAGAGGAGTATAAAGATTTAACTGATCAAGCAAAAATGAAAAGAAAGGTCAGAGAACGCATGAGTGGAAAGAAATACCTGGTAGTCCTAGATGACATCTGGGAAACTCAAGTGTGGAATGATTTGCAAGGAGCCTTTCCCGATGACAACAATGGTAGCAGAATATTGATAACCACACGTGTGAAGGATATTTCTCACTATACAAGAGCAACCTTTACTTACGAACTTCCATTTCTTAATGAAAGTCAAAGTTGGGAACTGTTCTGTAAAAAGGTGTTTTGCAAAGAAAAATGTCCTCACGAACTTGAAGTTCTTGGTAGAGAAATGGCTAAAGCCTGTAAAGGTTTGCCACTTGCCATCGTTGTGTTGGCAGGTATGGTTGCCAAAAAAGAGAGGTCACCAAGAGAATGGCTTAAAATCAAGAATCATGTTTCTTGGTATCTTGCTCAGGAGGAAGAATATCGAATTGTGACCAATATTCTGAAGCTTAGCTATGATGACCTTCCCCAAGCATTAAAGCCATGCTTTCTTTATTTGGGAGTGTATCCTGAAGATTATGAAATCCATGTGAGAAGATTGTGTCAACTGTGGATAGCTGAAGGGTTCATTCAGAAAAAAGAAGTTGGACCATCAAATTCACCAGAAGTAGAAGATATTGCTGACATGTATTTAGATAAGCTGGTGGAACGGAGCTTGGTGCAAGTGGCAAGTAGGAGGACTGATGGGGGTGTGAAGACATGTCGAGTCCATGATCTTCTTCGTGACCTATGCATTTCAGAGAGTAGGGAAAATAAATTTATGGAAGTGTGCACAAATTTGGATGCTATCAAGTGTAATTCTCGTAGGATGTCTCTCCAGTATAGAGGAGAACTGAGGCTAACCGAAGATAACCAATCATCTGCACGCTCTCTGCTTCTGTTTGGTGAAAGCACTTTCTGGGAGAATGAATCAGAAGGGTGGAAACAGATGTGGAATGGCTTCAAGTTGGCTCGTGTATTGGACATGAACCAAGTGAGGCTATGTTTATCACCTCGTGGATTGACGACATTGATCCATCTAAGGTTTTTGAAAGTTACAGCATCTTCTAGAAGAATTGGAGATGATGTTTTAGCTTCTATATGCAACCTTTGGAATCTAGAAACGCTATACTTATGGATTCAAGAGTCTATTACTCTACCAAACAAAATATGGAAACTCAAGTCACTCAGGCATATATACGTATGTTTAGCGCCAGCATCAATGTCAAGGATGAAAATCGGAGAAACAAAGGTGGAGAATCTTCAAACACTGCATGCAATCTTTCTTAATGCAAGAACAGCAAGCGTCCTAAACAAGGGCATGTTCCCCAACTTGACCAAATTAACTTTGTTTGGGGCGATAGAGCTGCCAGAAAAAGAATTCTTAGAGAACAGTTTGCAGTGCCTAAACAAACTCCGAACGCTAAAGCTACTTGGCATCGCGAAGCTTCCATTAGATCCGAATGCGTATCCTACAAGTCTTACCAAGATTACCATATCCTTTGCTCAGCTGGATGCAAGAATGATAAAGACCCTGGGACAGCTAGCCAACCTGCAAATCTTGAAACTCGTTGACGGAACCATAGATGGCGATGTTAATTGCGTAGCTGGTGACTTCCCACAGCTTCAAGTACTACATGTGAGGGACGTTCAACTGGATGGCAGGTGGAAAGTCGAGGAAGGAGCAATGCCTCAGATTCGATATTGCAACCCCCCTCACATCCTTGACTAAGAGTGATGAGGTTATATTCATCATCAACATTCGACCTTTGTTTTTTTTGTGTCTCTTTCCTTGGATATGTAGTTTCATTAAGATGTTCTGTGTTTAATTTGTTGGTTCATTGTAAAATAATTATGCGAGGAGTTGCTTTAATGTTTTTGTGTGTACTACTACTCCAAGCTTGACTCACTGATTTCAAGAGGAGAGTCTTGACTATGAAAGTGGAGTGAAATGAATTGTAATTATTCATGAGGTGTTGATTGTTGCGATTCAAATGCATTTCATACTGAATTTGAATATCTTTTTTCCAAGGGGTGAAATCCAAAAGGAGACTACTATTATTTGCAATAGCTGCTAAGACAACATTGTCCTTAGCAAAATGAAATTGAAACTCGTTTAAGGTATTTGAATGGATGAAGCTCCTTACAACTAGTTAAAAATTCAGCAAAAATACCAATGATATCAGTAGTATAATGTCTATTAAGTAGTGCTTTAGGTTCTCCACCTTCTAGAAAGCAAGCTGGTCTCTAATGCAGGCTCATAGCATAAAATTAACTATGTGGCTCAAAATTTAATTTGGTAAATTGTTGAACATATCATCATCAACATTGTTCTCTTCCCTGGAATAATCTGATGTTTCAGAAACTTAGGCTTAAAGAAAAAGGCACAGCACATGTTGATAGGGTCTTAACTGAGTAAAATATTGTGTACAAATATAAATATAAATTGGAATGAAAGAAAGATTGCTAAGTTGATAAAGCACATCCACATTCACAAAGTAAAAGGTTTCCTTGTTAATCTCTATTACATCAAAATAGAACCTAAAACTACAATTTTATTCACTACTCATTATGTAAATACAAAGAAAAGAATTGTTTCCCCTAGTAGTCACTGCTTGAAAGGGGTTCCTGACCATCATCACCAATGAAGGGGCCAATTGATATGATTAGGGGGGAAAAAGTGATTGGTAAGGACAATTTTGATTTCTGCTTTCGGTTTCTCAAACAATAGGGCTTCAAGATAGTATATATCTCTTAAACTAGATATGTCATACACATAAAATATGAATGCAGAAGTATTATATGATTACTAGTATCAGATACTATTATAAAAGGAGTTCATCACCAATTTTAAAGTATTTGTGCATGATAGATGAACATGAATGATTGGTTATTACCATTCCTCCAGTAGCAGACCTGAGATGAATGCAAGCAAGAACCGAACCAAGCAACTGTGCAAACCAATACAAAATGCTCCTCAAAAGGGTTATGTTTCCTCCAATGAAGGCACCAAAAGTAACAGCAGGGTTCACATGGTCACCAGAAATGTTTGCACCAACAGAGACAGCCACAATAAGACCAAATGCATGGGACAATGATGCAGCTATCAGACCAGATGGTATTGCTGGTCCATTGTTTGTAAGTTTATCTGCCAAAAAGTAACCATAATGTTACTTTTTTCACATTTTCACTAGTATCCTAAAATTCTCAAACTACCTTGTCTTTTCTAATTATTAGCCTTAAATGTGGACTAGATTCTGGTTATAATTGATTGAACCTTAGTGTGTAAGAGTATTACATTAATAGTGTATAAAATTGAACTATAAAGTATAAATTATTCTAAACTAATCTTAAAAAGGGGGTTGTATAGACTATAGAGTGGATACTATAAGCCATGCCAGAGACTTCACCAGCAAAAACAAAAATAAGCAATGAGAAGAATTCTGCAAATGCTGCTCTAATTGCATCAGGCTGAGCAGCCTCTCCAGGAGACCCAATTGCAATTCTTTGGACTGCCATCAATTCACTAATCACAACCAAATTATTGTGCTTATTTACTTTATTTATTTATTTATATATGGTTTGGTTGACAAGTGAGGAAAAGAAAGGTGTGAGATTTTTGTTTGCTCTTTAAATACAAAAACTAAGGGCCAAAGAAATGGTCAGTAAGACTATGATGTATTATGAAAGCATGGAGCCTACAATGACTATGAGACTGAGGTGGTTCATAGAGACACTTATAATTGACTTGGTCATAGTGTTTCCATGTTTTGTGGCTGTGATGAAGAATCAAAGTTATCACAGATAGATTAGAAAGGTATCATTTTTATTTTCATTTGGGGGGTGTATCCTGAAGATTATGAAATTCCTGTGAGAACATTGTGCCAACTGTGGATAGTTGAAGGGTTCATTCAGGGAAAAAAAAGTTGGAACATCAAATTCACCTGAACTAGAAAATATTGCTGACTTGTATTTAGATAAGCTTGTAGAACGAAGTTTGGTGCAAGTGGCAAATAGGAGGTGTGATAGTGGTGTCAAAACATGTAGAGTCCATGATCTTCTCCGCGATCTCTGCATTTCTGAAAGTAGAGAAAATAAGTTTATGGAAGTGTGCACCGAGTTGGATACTAATAAGTGCAATGCCTGTAGAATGTCTCTCCAGTATCGCGGACAATTCTTGCCAACCAAACACAACAAGTTGCATGCACGCTCTGTTCCGTTTTGGTGAAGAGACTTATTGGAATACTAAATCAAACGGGTGGAAAGCTATAATTAAAAACAAATAAATAAACCTATAATAATTTATAATTAAAAACTCGAAAAGTGTAATGAATACGGTGCCGAAAAAATGGTGTTTATCTACTAAAAAAAGGATAAAAGTTAATTTTTAATTTAAAAGATATAAAAATAAATTATTTTTTAGAGGATGTACTAACAATTTATTATTTTTTCTTTTATTTATTTTTAATTCCACTTATAAAATTAAAGGTGAGAATCACACTAAATTCTGTCAAGTGTTAAAAAAACTGATCTATATATAATAGCTAGGCATATAAGAACGAACAAGTCTTCACGCAGAACACTTCCAACCTCCATCATCGGTGAACCACAACTCCATTTTCTGAAATCTGACAAAATAAAGGTGATGTCTAAATCTAGCTTCTACGTGTTGTAATTATTAAATTACTCTTTCACCTTAATCTATGACAATAATAAAGAAGTTTTGTGATCCACAAATTCAACCCAATAAAATACATAAATTCAGTTACAATTTTAGTATTTATTATTTTATCTTATCTTATCTTTATCTTATTTTTATTTATTCTTATCTCATCTTTATTTGTTTTTATCTTTCATCGACCAATGCTTTATATATATTTAGTTTTACATTTATAATTTACAACTCAATCAATTCAATCAATCAAAAAATATAAAGTACAATATTTTTTATCTTTTTTTTATTCTTTCATAATTTTATCACTGATCTAGTATTCTAGTAGTGTACGTACGTATGTATTGCTCTCATAATGCATGAAAAATATAATACATTGTGTTGAATAGATGCGATTAGCTATAGTGGTAGATCAGATCAGATTATATATATGTGTATGTATTTATGTTATGTGTTTCCGTTGCATCAATATCATAATTCCCTACCTCATGTATGACCTTCAGTTCATGCTTAACACTAAAAATTCCTTTTTCTTGTAGGAAGATGGGGGACAGTGTTGTTACTATTGCCTTGGAGAACTTGTCAGGGCTGCTTGCTAATGAATTGATATCACTTTCGGGAGTGAACGATCAAATCAGGTACCTATGCAAACAACTGGAGTTCATGAACGTTTTCATGAAGAGTACAAAGGGAATGCGCGACAATGAGTCTGTGAGAGAAGTAGTGAACAAGATCAGAGATGTGGCACACAAAGCTGAAGACATGGTAGATACTTATGTTGTCAATGCTAACAAGCAAAGAGGCAGAAACATGTTGGTGAAGTACTTCTTCCACCGAAAAAACCATGTGATTATGCTTCCTGAGGTGAATGACAAGTTTGAAGCCATCTTGAGCAGTATCCTTGAGATCCGTGAAAAGATCAATGAAAACATGTTTATATATGGCATTCAACAAAGAAACAAAGAATTTGCAAAAGACTCATTGATTGCGAGGAGGAGGGATGTGGAAGAAGAGGAGGTAGTAGGCATGGTGCGTGACTCCGATGAGGTGATTAGACAACTCGAGGGAGGAGATTTGAGTCGTGAAGTTGTTTGCATATTAGGCATGGGTGGTTTGGGAAAGACCACTCTTGCTCGAAAGATCTACAACAACGACAAGATCAAGAGCATGTTCCCGTATTGTGTGTGGGGTTTTGTGTCAAATTATTACAGCGCTCAAGAGCTGTTAATGAGCATTTTGAAGCTTTTGGATCTACCAGAAGAGGAGTACAAATATTTAACCAATCCAGAGCAAATGAAAAGAAAAATCAGAGAATCCATGAGTGGAAAGAAATACCTGGTAGTCCTAGACGATATCTGGTATACTCAAGTGTGGGACGAGTTGCATGAAGCTTTTCCTCATGACAACAATGGTAGTAGAATATTGATAACCACCCGTATGGAGAATATTTCTCGCTATACAAATGCAACCTTTACTTACAGACTCTCATTCCTCGATGAAACTCAAAGTTGGGAACTGTTCTGTTACAAGGTGTTTGGCAAAGCAGGATGTCCTCTAGAACTTGAACCTGCTGGAAAAAAAATGGCTAAAGCCTGTAAAGGTTTGCCACTTGCCATTGTTGTGTTTACAGGTATGGTTGCAAAAAAAGAGAGGTCACTTAGAGAATGGAATAGAATCCAGAATCATATTTCTTGGTATCATGCTCACGAGGACTATCGAATTGTGACCGATATTCTGAAGCTTAGCTATGATTCCCTTCCTCGAACATTGAAGCCATGCTTTCTTTATTTGGGAGTGTATCCTGAAGATTATGAAATACCAGCGAGAACATTGTGTCAACTGTGGATATCTGAAGGTTTCATTCAGGCAACAGAAGCTGGACCATCAAATTCACAAGAAGTAGAAGATATCGCCGACATGTATTTAGATAATCTTGTGGAACGGAGCCTGGTGCAAGTGGCAAGTAAGAGGAGTGATGAGGGTGTGAAGACATGTAGAGTCCATCCTCTTCTTCGCGAGATTTGCATTTCCGAGAGCAAAGAAAACAAATTTATGGAAGTATGCGAGGAGTTGGATGCCAATAGAAGCGATTCCCGTAGAGTGTCTCTCCAGTATAAAGGAGAATGCTTACCAACCACAGGTGACAAATGGCTTGCACGCTCTCTACTCTTTTTTGGTGAAGAGACTCGTTGGGAACGTGAATCACAAGGGTGGAAACAGATAAGGAATGGCTTCAACTTGGCTCGTGTATTGGACATGAACCAAGTGGTGCTAGGTTTATCACCTCGTGGTTTGAAGACATTGATCCATCTAAGGTTTTTGAAAGTTACAGCATCTTCTAGAAGAATTGGAAATGATGTTTTAGCTTCTCTATGCAACCTTTCAAGTCTAGAAACGCTATACTTATGGCTTAGAGACGAAGTTACTCTACCAAACAAAATATGGAAGCTCAAGTCACTCAGGCATGTGTATTTAAACTTTGATAATATCATATTAAGAGAATGGACTCGAAAAGAATCAATGCCGAGGATAATCAGACAAAGGGCGAAGAGATTACAAATATGGTCTAAAGGAGCATCAATGTCGGAGATGAAAATTGGAGAAACAAAGGTGGAGAATCTTCAAACACTGAATAACATCTATCTTAATGCAAGAACAGCAAGCGTCCTAAACAAGGGCATGTTCCCCAACTTGACAAAATTAACTTTGCGTAGAGAGCCGACAAAGCTGCTAGAGCCAGAAAAAGAATACTTAGAGAACAGTTTGATGTGCCTAAACAAACTCCGAAGGCTAAAGCTACTTTGCATCGCGAAGCTTCCATTAGATCCGAATGCGTATCCTATAAGTCTTACCAAGATTACCATAGGATACTTTGGTAAACTGGATGCAGGAATAATAAAGACCCTGGGACAGCTAGCCAACCTGCGAACCTTGAAACTCGTTGGCGGAAGCATAAATGGCGATGTTAATTGCGTAGCTGGTGACTTCCCACAGCTTCAGGTACTACATCTGAGTGACGTTCAACTGGCTGGCAGGTGGAAAGTAGAAGAAGGAGCAATGCCTCATATTCGATATTGCATTAACCCTCACATCCATGACTAAGAGTGATGAAGTTATATCTCATCAACATTCGACCTTTGTTTTTCTTTGTGTCTTGATTACCGTTTAATATATCTTTCCTTGGATATGTAGTTTCATTACGATGTTGTGTGTTTAATTTATTGGTTCATTGTAAAATAATTATGCGGATATTGAGGAGTTGCTTTAATGTTTTTGTGGAGTTGCTTGATCTTTAGATTCCTTTAACTGCCAGGTAAGGCAGCCCAAGTTTAATTTTTGTGTGCTTTTCTTCTGTGTTTATTATATTTGATTGTCAGACTACAGGGTATTAAGTTTCATTTGCATTTTGTTACAATGACGAATATTGTGTACAAATATAAATATAAATTGGAATAAAAGAAAGATTGCTAAGTTGATAAAGCACATCCACATTCACAAAGTAAAAGGTTTCCTTGTTAATCTCTATTACATCAAAATAGTACCTAAAACTACAATTTTATTCACTACTCATTATGTAAATACAAAGACTAACATAAAGAAAAGAATTGTTTCCCCTGGTAGTCACTGCTTGAAAGGGGTTCCTGACCATCATCACCAATGAAGATATTATCATACATATTGGCAGCAATGGCACCACCAATGAAGGGGCCAACCCAATACAGCCAATGATGAGTCCATGACCAATTAACAACAGCAGGACCAAATGACGCTGCTGGATTCATTGATGCACCATCAAATGCACCACCTACTAAGATGTTTGCACCCACAACGTATCCAATTGCAATTGGGGCTACAATCCCCACATTTCCTTTCTTTGGATCCACACCTGTGCCATAAACTGTGTACACTAACCCAAATATCATCACTATTTCAAACACTAATGCATTCCATACTGACACACCAGAGGATAATGAGAAACCTGTTGTTTTCTGCAATGTCCTAATCAGAGTCTTAGTATATTGCTTGTTGCACAAGTAAGAGTCTTTGTATTGAAAATATGAATGTAACAAGAGAATGTTTTTAGTGAAAGGAGTTATTTAATGTTAGGGAGACAAATATCTTTCTTTCTTCCACAAATATCTCATGGCAAGAATTAATGCTAAGGAGACAGAGAAAAAAAAAAAACCAAAACTTATTTAATATTCATTAATTCAAGTTTTCACTAATTTTGATTAATTTTTTTTGTTACCAAATATTTTTGTTTATATATATTGTATTGAACTTTTGTCTATAAAGATGACTCTATATAAGATACAATAATATATTACTCACCTCCATCATCATCAACCAAACTAATTAAGATAATAAGATGGTTAACTAACTTTTGAGAATTGAAGCTTTGGTTTTTTAGATTTAAATTAATTCCTTTCTTGTATGTGTTAACCACCATTAGTAGATATTAATTATTGCTACCCCATTTTATTATTAGGCAATGGCTTTAGTTTGATACTTAGCTTGGTTCCATGTATACTTGCACAAACGTTGTGATGACGGCAAGAATAGATGCTTGTGACAAACACATAGATACACGGATTTGCTAATTATGATTACTTAAGGCACCTTAATTAATTATGGCATTCATTTAGAGATCATGGTCCATGCATGGTAACCTTTCCATTTCACAGTTGCTAATTGCTGTGCCTGGTGCTTCCCAATCACCCACTCACTACTATTTCAACTTCTCCACATAGCAAAGAAATTTATCAAACCA